>NW_026624207.1:51861-96378 GCF_030028575.1 Malurus melanocephalus
CCAACACTCAATTCCAGCAGCCCCAACTCCTGCCAGCCAACACTCAATTCCAGCAGCCCCAACTCCTGCCAGCCAACACTCAATTCCAGCAGCCCAACTCCTGCCAGCCAACACTCAATTCCAGCAGTCCATGAGGGCCCGTGGCTGGACCCAGGGTTCAGATCTGCCCTTCCCCGTGCAGCAAAAGCGGCTGCAGCCCTTGGCCACCGCGCCTCCCACACTTCCCTTGCCCCAGGCAGCCCAGTCAACGCGGCTCCTCCACCATCAGGGCTGTTCCACCCGTTCTGCAGGAATCAGGTTCTGTAAATTCAGCTGAAGCTTGAGCCAACAAGGTCAGCAGTGAGGCACCAAGCTTTAAAAGCTTCTACAGAGGTAGAGTATGCAAGAAGATTAAAAATAGCAAGGGAAACATTTTCAAAATACCTGTATTACAGGACACTGGAAAGAACGGAGCAGGGCTACAAGACGATAGCTGGACAACAAGGAAGACTGCTGGAAGACAGTACACATTTGTTGCTGGTACTCAAACTAGGACATTTCATAGACAGAGTCAATAATAAGCACTATTGTAAGTTACCTGAAATACGAAATACAAAGTTTATTTATTAACAGGAGGAAATCAGTAATTTGTTTTTAAAAAAATCAACAGAATCTAATTTTGTAAGACAAATTAGTATGGAACATTACTCCAGGTCACTGGGCTTCCAAATTAAATACCAGTATTAAAGGGAGGCAGCATAATGTATGAGACCTATGGCTATTCTCTGAAACCTTTATCTTTCAGTTAATATTCTCCATATGAAAARGTCATAGTTTCATAGAGAATGCCACTCATACCTGACCAATCCTCAGAATACAGGGTAAGTATTTTGGGGAAAAAACAGTTCAAATCAATGGCTTCCAAATATCAGGTCTTCACCTCGTGCGAAGAGAGATCTTCAACAAAGTTATATACATTGAATCCTCCTTCTTTTCTTCTCCATGGTATTTTTCCTGCCTTGTTCTCCTTAAAATGAACCTATATTTACATGCTCTAGCCACTCCATTGTCCAAACCCTTTTCTCTACGGCTAACTCACATGAACTAATAGGTCATGCATGTCCAAAAACCTCTTTCKACCCCAAGCTGGAGAAACACTATTCCTCACCTATTTATTTTTCTCACACTGTGAACAAAACAGATTTCTCATATATGCTATTTCACATTTTTTTAATAATAGTATTTAATTCAAAAATATCTATTTTTTAATCTTCTATTAAAAAGAYAGATTTCTATGAAAAATATTAGGATTTCTATTAAAAATCTTCTATTAAAAAGCATCTCTTTCTTTTAACTGAATCATACTTTTTCTACGTATTTAATTTTTGGTTCAAGTTTCTGTTAACATAGTGGATATGGCCCATTACTAAATGAAACTGTACATAATTTTATTTCCACGTAAGATACGATAATAGAAAAAGTGGACTTTTGAAGACCAACAATGCTTTTGGTTAGGCACTTTCTACAGGTTTTCCAGATTCTAGTTTACAATGGGAAAACACAAAGTCTCTGGTACCAAGAGCACAATATTATTTTAATATTAATTTATATTGGAACTGCAAAACTTAATTTAGTACTTTTCTAAACTTAAACAAAATAACCAAGAACACGCATTGGTATTATATACTATAGAGTTTCAGTAACATTTACCAGGGTATGTACAGCACTACTGCAAATGCTATGCCATTTATACTAGCACAATAGAACCAACCCTAAGAAAAATAAAATCATTGTAGAACCATTTAACAAGCGGAGTAAGACCAAAAATGCCCTGTAACCACTGTTTTACAACATGAAATCTTTTAGACTGATACTCTTGAGAAAAATAAAACTGCATCTGTGCACTAATAGCTCACACTCACCTGATCCTCATCAGCAAGAGCAGAGGAAATACCTGGAGTAAAAATAACACATCAATTGTAATAAAGATAGAAACAGCACTTACACAGTCATATAAAATGCTGACAAAAAAATCTGGTTTGTTTCATTTGAAGTTTGTTAGACAGGAAACAGTACTGGAAGTGATGAAAATGCTATAAAAATACCAATACTTCAGAATATGCACAAAACACAATGCATTCTATGCCACTGTATTTGTCCAATGAGTATTCATCAGAATTTTTCATAAATACTAGTTGTCTAAAACCTAAATAGATTTCAATGCACTGGAGTTTTTTAATCTCATGAAGATCAAATCTATTTCCTGATCACTACTGTCCAATAAGCATTACAAGATGCAGTAGTTGTCTTAGAATTTAAAAAAGAAATTAATTTGCTACTCTGTACTTATATTCTTCTTCAATATATAAACATTTCAAACTATTAATCCGGTGAAGCTGGGTGGGGAAGGGAAAAGCAGCACAGAAGAAAAGCACTGAACACTTGGCATTACAGGAGAACAGATAGAAAACACAAACAGCTTACTGTGGAGAGGGGTTTAATCAGGAAGTAGCCATTATCCTGTCGCTACAGAGCAGTGACAGCACTTCAAAACAAGCCGAGGGTTTGGTCTTGGAGGTTTTTGTTGTTTGCTTTCTTTTTCAGTCAAGACGGAAGAAAGCACACAGGCTATCATGTCCGAGCTTGCTGAGCCCAAAGGTCGCCAGATGCCTATTGTCAAAAGCTACCCTGAAAATGAAATCCAAGCGAGCATTGATAAAGCTGTACTTAAGGAAGCATCTAAAATCTACCACAAGCTCCCTCTGTGCTACACACAAAACATGGCTGTCTTATTCAGAGATTAGCAATTATTGTAATGAGATACTGTCGGAGAGGGTCAAACAGTGCTTCCTGCAGTTGAATCACATCTTGATTTCCTGGTAAACAAACTGAAAGGCAGGTGGAGCACTTGGATCACCAGTAACACAGCTGCTCATGGACCAAAACCGGCTCCGGTGAAGTATGCAGCATTATCTGTACTTTAATTACATGTGGGGGAAAAAGGCAGCAGAAAAGCATAAAGCAAACTGAACTATGAAGGAAAATTTTCCCACAGTGTTACACAGGCACCAGTGCCAGGCTGTGCTGCTTTCTTTTTCATGCCAAGCCCAAGAAAAATATCTTTATTTTCTTTTAAATTATGCTTGCGTACACAAACACACACACTCCAGAACAAACTGCTCACCAAGACATTTTGGTATGAAAAAGCGCTATGACACAATAACCTGAAACAACTCTGGAAAAATCTGCAACTGAGAAAAACAAACTCYAATCACTACATGTGAATTTAAGCATCAACCTCCAAAAAACCTACACAATTGCAGAAATCTACTAACAATATTCAGAAATTGTATGAATTAACACAATTTTATAAGAAAAAATATTTCAAATGCTTTTTTTTTAAACTGCCGAACACTTTTCCTCCAAGAAAATAACCACATATGGACTAAACACATGGCAATGATTCAGTGAGAACAGATTACACGTTGTTCCTTGCCCATAATCATTCCCAAAATTAATTTCCACAAGCTCCAGTTTAAAAATCGTATTTTCACAGTAGAACTGAAGATGGTCCTAGGTTACTTTGAAAATTAAAAGGGGTATAAAAAGAAAAAGCAACCCCCAAAAAATAAACAAGAACCCTCCCCCCAAAACAAAAACCTTGACTAACAAAAAAGTTCACTTCTCCTACACAATTAGAATAAAGCATTTGGTCCAAAAACAATACAGAATTTCTGCAAGGAATAAATATATTTCACTTATTACACAACCTATTGATGCAAGTGAAACTGTTACGGTGGTCCAAACAGCAGCACAAGGGCTTGAACCACACACACTAAAGAACTTTCTAACAACAATGTTAGAAATACATTGCGGCCACCTTTCACCATTATCTCAGGAAAGAGACAAAGGAAAGCTATGAAAAGAAAAATACACTATTACTGTAAGAAAGTATTACTGGAAAAATCATGAAACAGAAGGGGTGCGGCACTATCAGCAAACACTGACAGTGAAAATGCWGCCTCTGCCAATGAAGGAGTGATTCTGCCCTCACAATCTCCCAAACAACTTAGAAACATTAAGAAGGATCTCTATGACCACAACACACCAAGTAAGAATTTTGCAAGCTGTGCTTGTTACAGATGTAACTAGTACAGCCACCATTTCTTCATCAAACAGATGGATATTAACTCATTGCCTTAAGTAAAACCAAGCCAAAACTTCAGAATTTCATTCATACATTTTTTTTATTGTTTCTTGTCTTACAAGAAAGCAGTTGTCAAACCACATGCAGTGTTTCTGAAGAAAACAGTAAAATTCCAAACCATCAAATGAGAAAAGCCTTCTGCAAAAACAAGGAGTATCAGCAGCACTCTTCACAGTGTTCTTAAAGTAGTTTTAAAAAGCAATATATGTTGCACTTAATCAGGGTAAATTTAGTACTGGTATCACTGCAAACAAGCTTTCACTGCAAGATTTAGGACTTATTTAGTCTCAATCTGCTAATATCAGAAATTTGCTTGGTAAGATAGAGCCACAATTAATTTGATTCTTATATGACTCCAGGAGAATCACATACAATAGTTCTACATGTCAAAATAAGAGCTAATAAATAATGACTTTTCTATAATTGCTTCAATCCATATTGCTTATAATGCAAAAAAATACCTGCTGTGGAACAGCTGTTTAGTTGACAGAGCAATGAAGGAGAGAGAAACAAAAACATGCCACTGGAAGCAGCAAAACAGGTCCATACCAATTTTCTGAACTCTGGGCGCATTCAGATCCTAGTCCAATAACAGTCAGTGCAACATTAAAAGCACAGATCTGTTTTTTACCACTGTAGCCATCAGAGAAGCTAAACATACTGAACTACAACTCAAAGAACACATTGTCCTATATACTAAAAAATGCTATTTCATAATGAAGTTGATGTATCTTACCATAATGTTTTGCTAATACTTTTCAGTATAATCTATTAAAATAGTCATTGGAACTTTTCGAGATTTGATACCAAGATGACGTTTGTTTCCACATTGTGCATAAATTACTATCATCCACCTTAAAAAGTATTACAGACACCAATTTTCTAAATTTTCTTTCCATACATGTACATATGTGTGCATGTGATAAAATCAGCATTAACTGCTACTTGGTCAAGTAAGATTTTAAAGATCACACAGGTAGAAAACATGGCCAAGAAATACATATAAAAAGAGCACTAAAGTATTTTCCAATAAAATAACCACTAATATACCATTAACTGATTTTAGTGGAAAAGAAAAATGAAATTATTTTCAAACTATGAAGATATTTCAGAAGTTTTGAAAGCTTGGAACAACTGTATGTTTTTTATCTATCATCATAATGTACACATATACACACACAGACCCTGTGAGAATACAATATTCATTTTGCTGCAGAAGAACAGACATTGCATAACAATGAGATTCGCTAATGAAATCAGCCATCAACCTGGAATACATTTGTATTAAACTAAGACCTCAGTGTCATTTTCTTTGCATCGCGTATTCTTCCGTTTTTTGATCTTTCAAGTATCCTGTCCTCCTGGTTTCACTGCTTCAAGTACAGCAATACTGCAAAGTATTTTAACACTGTATGTACAACACTTTTTATTTTAAAAAATATCTTTCTCTGCTTTCTGCCAAATGCAGATTCTAGTTGCGTGGGTTCTATCAGCATTGTTAACGTAGCCTTGAAAGAAAAATCAATGGGTGCTATAGAAACAAAGCAGTTTTACTTCCTCTGTAAAACCGCAGGAACATCTAATAAAAAACTGGCAGTCACTTGGACAAACTGTACTTTCACAGCACAAGTTGCACACCCCTTAACGCAAGAATTTAACAAAACACGACATTTTAGAAAATTATCCTACCTACTTATCTAATGATTAAACAGGACAGAATTTAGAATCTACATAAATACAAGTATAATTTCTTTGCCTAAACATGCAAGATCATAATGAAAAAAAGTAAAAGGATCCTGCAAGCTCAGTGACAGTATRTTAAAGCATGCACTATACATAAGTTACAAAAAATACTTTACTGAAAAAGAGATGAATATAAAATGCAGTTATTCATTCTACTACTCAGAGGTGACCATAAAAATTTTGAAATTATAAAGGTATCTTAGAAGACATTTTTCTCTCATTATACCATATCATATACTACATCATATTTTAGTTTTGGACATCATATGCTGTCTTATACTTCACAGATAAAAAGCAACCTGTTTGCGCCCCTGGCTCCAAATGTATGCTCTCAAACCTATGTTCTAAAATCACCCTAAAAYCATTAAAACTAGAATACAGACCACTTTTTTTTCTACTGTTCTCATTTTACAGGTTTGTTTTTTTTTGCAATTGAATTAATATAAATAACACAATAATATAAATAAATATTTGTTATAATATTTATAACAATGATATTGTTATAAATAACAATATAAATTGTTATTACAAGGTAGTATAGGTACTATAAGGTACTATCAAGTTAGCATTATCGCTGATAAGCTCCAAAGTCATACCAAAACATAACAAAATAATAGAGAATAAATATTTGCTGACTTGTTTGATAGGAYTGGCGTTTTTTGGTGGTAGGGAAAGGAAGCGGAGGGGGGAAAGAGAGGGTCACACATGCGGGCATGGGTGTTTGTTTTTCTCCTTTTTTTTCCAATAACACTACAAAACCCTAACTCCATGAAGAGGAAAGGACAAATACTTACTCTAGTATACCAAAATTGCACACAGGATTCTCATGGAATAAATCAAAGTAATCAGTAATTTAGCTGAGGAAGGTAAGGAATCCATTGAGCATTTCTATAGTTACAACTACCATCACACTACCAAAAAAACTCAAAAGGCATACAAGACCACTGAATAAATGGAGGAGAAAAATAATTACATGGTAGAATATGGGCTTAAGCGTCCCTGGTACCAGTCATATCCAGTTGTCACTATACAACTCAGGAAGAATATCATCAAGATACTGGACTTAATGAACTAGGTAAGTAACTGAAAGCATAAAAATTTCCATAAACTGTCTTCATGTGTGCTCCACTGCTAAATTAACAGTCATTAAGAGCCTTTGAAAGCTAAAAGCAACAAATATGACCTTATTTTTCCTTCAATTTCTCTCCTTTTTAAAGGTATGCAACTACAGGATACAAACATCCAGGCATATGCCATATGAAGAGGTGTTACTCTTGTTCGGTGCATCACCACATCCTAATAAAAAGATACATGAAGACTGTTCTCAAGCACATATTACCAAAAAGGCTTGTTTCAATTACAAAGCATTTGTCCCTCTGCAACAAAGCCAACCACATTACATCTCAAAATGACTGAAGGTGAAGAGATAGAGGCGGCACAATTAATAAAACAGCAAAGACTATATGACCTCCAGTGTATGAAATAAAGAGCCTCCAATGCAACAACCTTGACCCTTGAAAGTGATAGGTCATTTTCTTCTGTGATAAACAGAGATTGCTTCCTGTAACTCCAACAATTGTCAAGCAGGAGAAAGGGTATGGCTGGCAGATGACAGCTGTGAAAAACCTGCACTTTTAACAATGACTAACTGCCATGTAGAATAGATCAACTGCCCAGCTGAGCATCTTCTACAAGATGAGGCAGGCTCTTGAAGCCATATCCTACAACAACTGACATCACTGGTTTTATTAGGGATCAGTCTAGAGGACATGGAAACTAAGAATATAGAAAACTGTTAAATGACACAGTCTTAATTCAAATTATTAAATTAGAAAGACTAAGATATGCATATTTGCTGTAGATATGAAATATGTTATTCTGGTACATCACTGTTGAAACTAGGCAATCACCTACATACCTTAAGGCACAGGACATAAAACTTCACAACTTACAC
Source organism: Malurus melanocephalus (assembly GCF_030028575.1). NCBI lineage: Eukaryota > Metazoa > Chordata > Aves > Passeriformes > Maluridae > Malurus > Malurus melanocephalus. Next base: position 59,745 of record NW_026624207.1, read on the forward strand.
AACTTGGCATAAATGTCACAGCCATGAGAATGTAGAAACCAGTTATTCTACTGATAAAGGTGAACATTCATTTCAAAAATACAGACAAGAATACAAATGAAACCGTATCAACACCATACAGAAAAAGGTAATGCCAGGTGCTAAAACATATTTGAATTTTTATCAGCAAGAAAAAACATTAACGCAGAAATTAGTCTGAATTAATCAACCACATTTAATTCTCTCTGAACTAACCGAAAATAGCTACTTCAGTATATCATCTAAAATTCTGTATTTTGCTGTAATAAATCATGGTTATAGATGCTCACAGTATAAACATATTCTAAAAATTACTTGTCCAATTTATAGTGTTGCAAGTATTTCAGAGAATATTCATGAACGTATACACATATTCACATACAGAATATTCACATACACACATCCAGTTCACATACACAAATATTGTATTGGGCAATACTAGTAGGCATTCATATGCACAATAACACCTTTACTTTCGGTATTACACAATGCTTAGTTAAACGCTATTACCGGCACTTCAATGCAGAAAGTAAGCATCCTTCACAGCTTATTTTACTAAGCGATAAAGCAGGCTTATGTTTTTTTCACAATGAAATATCATAAACTGTAGTGAATCATAATGACTACTATTTATGGGCAGTAGAACTGGAGGACAATTTATTAAAGCACAGGAGGAACTCCTGAACACTGGAAGGTCACAGGCTATGTACTGAGCTGCTAAGCAAAAGCATCTATGATGTTGCAGAGCTGCCATTTTTCTTCCTTGACAAAGCCTCCATCTGCCACAGAGCCATTTACAGCCTCAGAGTCAGAATATCAATGATTTCCAACCATTCTGCAAGTCTGCCTTCACCTTGACATCCCCTCTGTAATATATCTAAAGCAGATGATACATATAACCTTCAACTAGCTCTAAGCCCATGCTTTATTCAACTGATATGCATTTAAGCTGTACTCTATCATACCATTCTTTTACTTCCCCTGAATTGTGATAAAATACTAAAACTCCAAATTGTACATCCTTTTCATTGCTGTGTTTGCCTTAAAGGAACTACCTTTGGAAAACCTAAAAACAAAACCTATGAATAGTGACAAAATATTTAAAAATAGGTAGAAAACATCTGTATTTACATAATGTACACGCAAACCATCACAATTTCCTTTTTTCTTTTCTAAATAACATATGCCTGGTAAGAGTCTTATTACGCACCGAATAAACTATCACAGCCTCACTGCAAAACTGCATTCAGTCCTACAGCTCTTGATGTATATACAATCCAATTAAAAAAAAAGAAAAATCCAGAATAGAGCTGTATCAGAAGAGGAAAGAAAATCTTGACTTACTGAATGAACACCTGAAGAATTAGGTCCTTAGAGAAAACAGATTATATTTGGACCGATAAAGGCAATTATATCTACATATATACACGCACATATATAAACATTCCTAGATATACACACATGTATATGCACACATTCTCTGTCAAGTACACTCCATCATCAGGCTCATTACAACATGATTTTAATGAAGGCATTCCTAGACAACAACTTTCCAAGTCTTGGAATGCAGGTAAATGTCCGTACTCTAGACTAATTTTAAAACAAACACAGCGCAGCTTGTTTTTGTACTGAAACTGGGCCACAGAAGAAACAATTTTGTATTACAAATACGTATGTAAATACATATGATTACATAGCCAGAACTTCAACTACTGCCATAAAAGCCCTCAAGATATTAAGCATATAGGAGCAAAGTATTTGAACACTAGATGAAGCTTGCAAGCACCTTTACGAAAAATTTACTTCTTAACACTCGTACATATTTTACAATCTCAACTGTACCACCCACGCTTTCTTTTCATTGCTTATGTCTTTACTTCTTCCTGTTACAGAAGTTATAGTGTCAGCAACTTAATAAATTGAATCTGATCTATACCTACATGCCCTCTGCCCACTATTCACTTTGTTCAGGCTGCTTTTAATATCTAAAAAAGAAACAGAATTAAAACCTAAAATACTTTTCTAAATCTGTATGGAAAAAAATGTCTCTTCATCACACAAAATACACTGTTCCAAGAGTTCCTCTGCCTAAATCACACATGAGCTTAGGCAGACTGCAGGACAAGGTTGAACTAATTCAGGCTGTTACGTTCATGCCCATATGGAAAGGGTAGGATCAGACATACATGGATACATATTCAATGTGTTTATTTTACGAATTGCAGGTATTCACGTGACACTCTTACACCACATCTCTCACCCAAAAAAAAACCCAAAACCAATCAACCAAAAAACTCCAAACTAAACTCATTCCACTTTCCACCTGGGATGAATATACGCTTTGCTACTTATCTCACRTGCAATTCAACTACCCCTACCAACCTCCTCCTTGCCACTAGCTAATGGTTTGGTTTTTCTGTGGTGTTAAAATGAGCTGACAAAATATAAAACACAAGGGAGCACCTGCATGAAACATGCGTGTTCCAAGATTAATATAGACCAGCATTTTAGTGCTCACTGCATTTTGCACCTAAGGAAGGGCACCATGCTGCATCCAAACTTAAGACAACTGTTCCCAAACTCAGGAACAACATGCCCAACACAAAAGCAGAGTAACACATCTTCAAGAAGACATACTACAAGGCAGTAGAGCCAAGCAGAAAAACAAGGCCAGATCTGGGAGGCAGCATTACGCTAAGAAAGATCTCACTGGAGACATGGAAGGACAGGGATAAAAAGAAGAGTCAATGATTGTTAGAAATTCCAGTACCTCTCAGCCTTATGCAACAGCAGCTCCCTACCACAGCATATTCCCTGCAATGAAGCACTGGCCAGACTCATCAATTCTTGATATACTGCCTCTTTAATTCTCCCTTTCACATTTAAAAATCTTAGGAGGAAAGAGACAAAGGGGAAGAAAAGGAATATAGTTATGAATTCTGAAGTTCTGTATGACAGAATCATAAAGGTGTGCAGACTGTAAAAGATCTTACAGGGGTCATCTGGTCCCATCTCCTGCTCAAAGCCCACTTCAAAGTTACATCAAGTTGTTCAGAGCCCTGTGAATAAACAAGATACATCTTTTGCAAGCTCTCTGAGCACCCATTTCAGTGTTTCACAGAATTACAGACTAGTTTGGATTGAAAGCAACCTTCAAAGATCATCAAGACCAACCCCTGCTATGGGCAGGGACATTTTTTACTAAGCCAGGTTGTTCATCCAACCAGACTCTGACCACTTGCCAGGGATTGGACATTCTGCTACTGCTTCAACCTGTCCCGCTTGGCAAAAATTTCTGGGGAAGAAAAAATCCTTTCTTACCAACCCCAGTATTAAGATACAATAGTTTATGGACTACTGATGCTACAAGCAGTGGAAGAATAGAGATATAAAACCACAACTGGAGAATAAGCCAAGGCCTTGTGCCTTTCACACACGGCTGAAGAGAGGCTGTGAACAGCACAAGGCTCCCAGTTACCAACATGCTCTGTTTTCAAACCAGTTTCTCACAAAACATACATTTAAGCTCTTCCAGYTGTCAAGTTAAAAGCACTGTTTAATCAGTTGTCTTCCAAGCTTTGAATCTTTAGATTCCACTATTTCAAGTTTTATTATCACAAGATTTGCTTCCTATCTCAAAATAAGAAAATACATTAAGTAACGCTTATTTAGCCTTGCCTAAGGACTTTTGAATGATCAAAATATAAAACTGACAGCAGTATTATGAATCCCGGTAAATAGCAAAAAAAAAAAAAAAAACAACAAAACTACGTACAATATGCCTCCCACCTTGAATTCATAACCCTTACAAAGAAGACCACACTTTTTGAAGCTTTCCTGTGGTGAATCTGTCAAGTTCTACTAAAAGAGGCGTTCTAGTAGAAACAGTGACATAATACTCAGTTGAGTTACCATAAGAAAAGTTACTGAAGTATAAGGTGGCAACAATTTACATATGGAAAATTATATTTTCAGAAGTTGATGAAAAATGTCCTCTTAACCTGAAAATCTAAATGTCAGAGCTACTGTATATTAAGACTCTGAAATCTAATTAGAAAAAATATTTCTCATTTCCCATAAGTGGGCAAAGCTTTACATTTAAATGCAAAGAACACTTCCTTCTGTAAGAAAGCCAAAGCAAACAAAGTGAAAACACTAATCTAATCAAATGTACTTGTAAGATTTCTGAACTTTTAAACTTCTGAAGGAACTGTAAATAGCAAAAACACTTTCTTATGCAAATGGAATGTTGCTATTCCAAAGAGAAATCAGTTGGTCTAAACAACACAGTGAGACAAGGAAAAACTGAATTCACATCTGAGCTCCTCCAGTTGTCACATGTACAGTACAGTTTAAAACTACTTATTCCTCCTAACACTGAATTTATAAAACTAAATCAAAATCTGCCCTTTAACACTCTCAGTCAATAGCCATTAATAAATCTCCTTCGCAGCAAAAGAATCAACACAGTTGAGAGTAAGCCTTACAGAAGTTGTGTCAGTAAACAGGTTTTGTGTTTTGGTTTTTTAACTGCCTTTATATTATAACCTAGAACACATCAAAGGTAGATTAATAGTTTAAAAGAAAACTATTAATAAAAAACAGGCATTCCCCAGAGAAATATGCTGTACATTAATTCTTCCTTGAAACTTTCCATCCTTTTATAATTTTAGTTGTTTGATCTAGCATGCTAATTGGTTTTCCTCAAAAAAGCAATCTAAATACATACACGCAAGGATATACAAGTACGTAACACACTAACTGTAATTGCAGATAACATATCGCAATATTTTCAAATTTTAAATAAGATTATTTCCTAAAAATAACTATGCAGAAACAAGGAGAAAAAAGCACAATTGCCCTCTGCATTTCATTTACACTCTGTATAATCGCTGCAAGCACATAATACTGCAAGCACAATATGCTACAATCATATTATCTTCAGTTTCTTAGTCAATTTTAATTGTTAGTATACTAAAATGAAGATGCAATTGAATCGGCAGGTGTTACACGTGTGAAGAAAGCAAATTCTCATGTTCTTTGGGGGATGGCCTGTTCTGGAAGCTTTTATATTTCTTCTGAGCTTGCTAAGTGTATATTCACCTACACTGCCAAAAAAAACCCCAAACTCCTACTCTTCACACCATAAACAGCCTCCTTTCATAGTCACACAATGGTTCTGTTTAGAAGGGACCTCAAAGCTCATCTCACCTCATCTCATCCCATCCCCTGCCATGGCCAGGGACACCTTCCACTATCCCAGGTTGCTCCAAATCCCATCCAAATTGGCCTTGGATGCTTCCTGGCTCAAGGAGGCCTCTCTTCTTAACTTCCTAACTTTACTCCAGAAACTTTTGCTCAACCTTCTGCTGAGCTGACCTTTTACTTTTGACTCATTTCTTTTATTATAGCCATTAATAACTTGTTTAGTTACAACCATGTAGAAAATTTTCAAGAAGTATTATCTGCCTAACTTTTAAGTACTGTGTCAACATTCTAAATTACATTTCCACAAATAAACTGGGACTGTTAGAATTCACTACCACCACCTTTTGTAACAAATAAAAAGAGCCACAATTAGGAATTAAAAGACTTCTGTACTTTGGCAGTAGAAATCTGTATCTGCAAAAACTTCCTACCTCAAATGGCATCACTGTAACATGAAAAATGAAAAAAAGTCCCTCCAAACAAATAGACCAACCACCATCAACCACAACTGACAACACAGAAGGAATTATTTTTGCCATTTTTTCTAATCTTTTCAAGCTCTTTCTTGATCAACTTATTTGTTACAACCAAAAGCAAACTGAAATGCCATTTCTTTCTTTGGATGGAAGTGTTATTACTGCACCATAGCAAGGAAAATGTGTTCTGTAGGCTAGAGAATTAACTGTAGTCACAAAAATGTAAGCGACTAATACGGATATATTTTTTTATTATTCAGAGATTTCATATTTTTCATCTCTCAGGAAAGAATTAAATATAGTTGGACAAACATACAAAATAAACTGGCACAGAGTTGGTACTAACAGCCAACATTAAAATTAAGTTTGTTGAAAGAAAAGCGATCTACACCTGGCTATTGCTTCTCTTGTATTTTTTAATGACTACAGGAAAAGTCATCAGAAAGCATAAATCTTTCTAGAAATTCCTCCTGTTCTCCAATTCCACACTTAAAGGAAGGAAATTTATCCATGTCACCTTGACCATTAAATGGAGCATTTTTCGCATTTTCCTGAGTAAGGCACTTTTCTGTTCAGCATTCATCCCGATGGTTCCACAAAGCAACAGCAGTCAGAGGCTGCCAGCAGCAGTTCCCGTTCCACAGCTGTAGGTCTAGGAAAAACTGCTGCACAGAGCAGGACGTGACTGCAGGTAACACTTGAGTGTTCAGAAGTCAGGACAAATTCTTAACTCAAGCAATGCACCTGTATTCTTAACAGAATTGCATGTCMCTCCCAAGGTAAAGGATCTTTTCGTTTTTCAAGACAAGATTTCACAAGTCAGAAAGGTTAGCAGGGTCAGTTTTTCAAAGCCAAACACACAGGTAATTTTTAATACCAATTAAATATTTCATCCCCTTATTCTCTGCAAAACTGCAAGCTTCTTCTAGAAAGTTTCTACATCTTCCTTCAGTCACTGGAAGCTGGAAAAGTAGCAATCTCAGTACATCCCAGCAAAAAACATTACCTCATTAATAAAAAAACAACAGGGTTAAGCTTGAAATGAACGCTTTTTCATTAAAACTGGCTTACGTTACAGAAACTGGCAGTATATTACAGTATTACAGGAAGTTTCCCAATATCTGATGCCTGGCAGTAAATGTTAAATCCTAGATAAAGCCTTTCTATTGCTGTCTATTATTGAAAATTACTTAATGACTTCCCTAGTTCTGCCTTTTAATTTTTTTTAAATGGTTCAGAATGCTTCTCCTGACTTTGAAAGACCAGGCTATTGTATCTCCTCCCCTTACCTGCTCTCCTATCACTGCCTGCTAAGCAGTACATTCACTAAAAACTGCCCTTTTCAACTTCAATTCACTTGATCCCTCCTGTTTAATAAATCTGCTCTCCGTAGATTAATCTGTTAATTCTCTGAACTTAGCAGCTGCTGGCGGTGCTCTTGCCATTCCCATAAATACTGTATAAAGTCACATGTAGTGGCTGTAACAGCCGCTCTTTTCACATTGTACAGAAAGCACTTCTGAAACCCGAGCCTTTTAAATTTCATCTTATAAATTATTTTAAACAGCATGCAAAAATGATTGATTTAGGCTTTTTTTTTTTCTACTATCAGTGATAAGTTCACCTCTATGATTTTACAGTTACGTCTTGGCTGAGGGAGAGAAGGTYACTATAGAAACCTAAGACTCCACTGTATCACACAGCTTAGCAAAACAAGATAATCCACAGTCATCATCTAGCAAAATATCCCGTATTCTCTGACTGTGCAAAATGCCTTTCAAAGTTGCTAAAAGTAATTTTGGAATTAAAAGTAATTCCAAAAAAGTAATTTTGGAATTAAACTCCCATTTGTAAAAATACAAATTCTCAATTAGTTTTAAATATTCCATAAACGGTACAACCATCAAAACAACTAAAGGTATACACTGTAATTACATTCCATAGAATTTATATCTCAAGCCTACGTACAAAGTAATCCAGAAAGAACAATAACTTTAATTGTTAAAGACCTTCTTAATAGCTAAACCTGAAGTCACAAAAATAATTGCACCCATAGACTAAGAATCCCTAAGTTTTAGCTAAGGCTATACTTAATATCTGGCTGAAATCAGGACCTGGACACAGAATCTAGCACTAAGCTGTTCAGTACACAATATTTTCCTTTTCCCTGCATGAGTCAAGCCTCTCAGAGGACTATCAGAATGCCTACCACTACAGCTTACTTACTGTGACCAACGCGGTCAGTTCTGTGACATTGCCGTTCTGCAACCTGAAAAAGGAAAACAATTAATGATCAGCTGARTCATCATGTAATTTGTACCACGGCAAAGAAAGACACATCAAACAGAACAGCAAAATTTATTTTTTAAAAGTATGCGAAGTATTTCCAGCACAGCGAAAGCACCTTGTTTCCCACTGCCAGATATGAAGCCATCACAACAGGAACAGTTGAAGATAAATGTTATATAGTGACACTTGACTTGTTTGCAACCATCTTTTAAATAGGTATTCCCATTTTACCATAACTAAATTGTGAATGATACAGTACGACATGTACCCCTTTCATAAACACTGCGAAAGAAATCTTTCTGTCAAAATGTGGAAAGAATTGCCAAAAATCAATGGAAATTCTCAATTCTTTTATAACGGAACCAAAGTTTCATCCCATTAGTGATGTTTACTGGCATGCAGATTTAGAATTCTCCTCATGCTATGAGACTTCAGAAGCATCCGTGTGTCAGAACACAATCCACATATATTTCACTAGAAAGTTGAAACCCAAACAATCTTGAACACTTGTCTGGATTTTTACTTCCCAGATTTTGTTTTGCCTGGGTAGATCAGGTTTTTCTAAACRCCTACTTCACGCACACTGTACAGGACAGTGCAACATACGGAACATTTCTATTTCAGAAAAATGTTACTTGCTATAGTAGTAGAAATTCAATATTGTTGGGGTTTTCTAATATATTCTTTTCACTGAAGACATGTAAAGATTCAGTGAAGTTTTACAGCTTGGTACTTTAAAAGTATCCTCTGTAGCATTAAACATGGACTTGCTTTACAACGCTTAGAGATGCTCTCTTCACCTACACTGACAATTTTAACTGAGCAAATATGCGTCATTACCTATGTATCAAAAACGTTAGAGTAAAATCGCATTTCAAGGCTCTTGTTTGGGTTTGCCTTGATTGGAGCTTTTATGCTAACCACTTTTTAGAAAAGAAATGCATAGAAAAATAGGTATTTTTACTCTAGATCCTTCTCTACAACATCACATTGCTTGGAGCATAAAGTTCACACATCTCACAGTGGCACAGACAAGAAAGAACCCTAGTAAGTTTACACAACCCAAACTTCAATCATCTACATGAGAAAGAACTTATTTTAGAGTTAGGCAAGCTAGATAATTTAACTCTACGTAGGCAGTTGCATCAACAGCAGCCATAGTTTTTTTTTAACTTGATCTTACATTACCTGTAAATGTGCGGGCATTAACTCCAACCGCTTTTTTTGTTATGGCCACCCATGTCAAGCTACATGCCCAGGCCTGCCAGGAAAGCAATAGGTATTTTTCTCCTTTGACAAAGGACAGCCAGGAAAAAAATATTCCTCACAACAGTCAGTGGCAACATCATCAGCCAATAAACGAAAGGAATCCCACTTATTCTCCCAAGGGAAAATCTWGACATGTCCTTCTGTACCCTACTGCCATGCTTTGACACCACCAAAAAGCCTCAACCTACCATAACCAAAACAAGAGAGAAGAGATAGAAGAAGATATCACCCAGTAATTACACCATTTAAAAAGCGGGAGCAAAACATTTGAGAGAGGGGAAGCTTTAAAAAGTATATATGTATGTATTTTGCTGCACTCTCAATTATCCTGCTGGCTGACTAGAGCTCTTAACTGGGCTCTAGCTATTAACCGGGCTCTTCCTAAAAACCAGAAAACAAAGTCATATTTCTTGTTTCAAGCTGGAAATGTGGCATTTCCTGTATTAACTGAAGTTCAAAGCTCAAGTACTTGCTCTCTTGCTAAGATTATGCACAGATGTTCTATTCCTGATTACACATATTCCTGTGACACTGCTAAGTTTGGGGTTTGGTATCAGTGCTGAAGGGACTGAATAGACCCCCAAAACCTGAACTTTGGGAGAAAGGTTAGAGGTTCAGCAGAGGAGAGGGAAAAGAGCTCTTCAAGTTCTTGCTTGCCACTTGCAAAGAATGATAACCAACTACTTAAGCATCTGGCAGGCAGGAATACTGCACAGTCACAGCTTCCTCAGCCTTGAATCATGTCATGAAATAGCTTTTAAAACAGGCTTTTCTATGGCTCCCTGATTAAAAACACAAACTGGTTTTGGCCCCGGAGTCCAAAGTACAACAGGTGCCCCAAGTGGAAAGCTAAGCTAAAACTGAACAGCAAAGACATGATGAACTTAAGGAAATTACACAACATCAACTTATCTGTACAGTAGAAGAAAAATATTTTAAAGGACCAAAGAATATTGTTTTAGGTTAAATATTCTTTTTCTCAACATAAGGGCACACACACRAACACGAACAGCTCCCGATCTACCACTAAACTTTGCAATACTGGAAGTCCTCGGAACTAGTTTCTTCTTCCTTTTGGTACTCCCAGTTATGCCATTAAAGAGAAGCATTTTKGGGGGATTATTTTTTAGATTTATTTTCAGAACCAATTATTAGAAAGTGTAAAACAAAGTACCCTCAGACACAAACAAAATCCTAATGCAATTTAAGAATAAAAGGCCAGGAACAGCTAACATCCCACTCTCAATGGACAGAGGTGGAAGCTGAATATTTAAAACAACAGGAAGAACAGAAAATGAAAAGTGGTTGGTGGAAGAATGGGACAGTTAATGTGGATAAGGATGATTTTATTGGGTTTTTTTCAAATTTTATTATTGACTCTGCAACATTAATGTAACCAAATGAGGTTTTCCTCCATTATTTCCTTACTGCATAAAAAGTAAAGGAAAAGGAGGCTTCCTATGCTTAATATTAGCATAGAAATAGAGCTAATTAAGGTTTGACTTCAGTGGGAAGATAGCGTGAGGTGATTTCCCACCTTTGTTACCCTTATCACTTTACAAGGTGGGTTTTTAAGCAAGACTAGAACAACTGGTTTACATTCTGGCAATAGCATCTTCTAAGTTAAATCAAAACTTAGTATCTGAAAGCACTGCAGAATGCAGAAAAATGTGCAATATTTTCATAAAGCTGTGAGGAAAGACATTTTCTATCTTGATGGCAATTTGCTTCTTTTCCAATGCAAACATACTGCAAAAATATGCCTGTCTTTTAAAAAGGCAGTACCCTTTTTAATGATATTGCAAACAAAGACTGAAAGAACACTGTTTTCAGGTTCCTTTCTTCCTGGTTTTCATTAGTAATTCAGGACTTGTCTGCTCGGAAAGTTTACTGCGACAGGAAACCTAACAAAGTTGTAGCATTTATAAAAGACTGAAAAAGTGAGTTTAGGGAGCTTTATTGATCTGTTTAATATTTCCATTAATATTTGTAACTAGTAGTTCTTGAAAACCCTATAGAAAGAATATTTGATAAAATGGGGACCCTTATTCCCCTACACTTACACAAATATTTGAAAAAGCTGAAGCAAGTTTCTCTGTGTAAGACAAGATATGCCATTTTTGGTCATTTTAAAAGGTTTAACAGAAAGGTCATCGGTACCTCCTGAAGACCAGCACATGACAACGTACTTATTGAAAACATCTTCTACTGGAATAGTCAAAAGAAAAAGAAAAGGCATGGGCCCAAAATACAGTTTTAGAAAAGTACTGTGTTCGAGAACTAATAACTCAAAAAAAATGGATTTGGAACAAAAGAACAACCCAAAATAATCTAAAAACACCTGTGTCAACATTCCCTCCTAGTATAATATAACAGCAGCACAAAAAAGCGATTTTGTACTTGCCGTATTTGTCGGTTTCCTTCAGGCACACTTTCATCAAGTACTCCTGTCTCAGAACATTGAGCACTACATGACAAAACAGTATAAACCAAAAAATTACAGAACAACAAAAAAGTTATCTTTTTAAAGAGCACATTGGATAGGCTGTAATTTAATCCTCATGCAATTTATTTCAATGAATCTTAAAGAGCTCAGAATTTTAGAGACTTAATTTAGGACTGTAGCAGTACTCTACACTTCTGGTCAAAACTCATGACTCTGCATGGTCTCTTAGTATCGTTTTGACACAAAATAAGTTTAAACAGTTTACCAAAACATAAAATACAAAACAAGTGACACACAGAAAAACAAAATGACTGAGATTTTAAGGGAGGCCATACAGTCAAACCCTTTGCTCAAATAGTCATTTCGAATCACTTGCCCAGGACTGCATCAGATGATTTTGGAGGATCCCCAAAGATAAATGCTTAGCAACCTCTCTGACAGGGCAATCCATGTCAGTGCTCAGTCTCCCTGGAGATTAAAAAGAGATTCCTGACATTCGAGGGGAACCTCACAGAACAGGTCAGTTTGAAAGGGAGCATAGTGGGTTATCAGGTCCTGCCTCCCTGCTCAAACAGGGTCATCCCAGAGCGCATGGCACGGAACCTCCTGTGTTTCAGTCTGCGCCCATCCTTGTCCTGACCTACTGAAAAGAGCCTGGCTCTGTCCTCTGCACCTTTCATTCGGGTATTTATAAACATTGATGAGATTCCCCAAGATTTCTGGGCTGAGGAGTTCAAGCTCTCTTAGCCTTTCTCCACAGGTGAGATGCCCCAGTCTCTTCAACTCCTTAATGGCCATTTATCAGATATGCTTCAGCAGACCCAGATTGAGGAGCTCAGAACTGCAAACACAAGGCTACAAATCTCAACTCTGTCCTTCAGGTTGTATTTTGAACAGTGAAATGACATAAAGAATTGCGGTAAGCACTTAAGAATTGTAGTAATTCTTCTGGCATATATGATAACAATATGATAGCAATTACGATAACAACTAGTTCACATAAACACAACTTGCACACCAGTTCCGCTAATGAACAAAAAACATGGAGACGGGGTTGTGCCACCAAAACAGTAGACTACAAGACATCACTGGAAGCTAAARGTGTAAAGCAAGCTAGCAATCTTACTAGTTTAAAATAAAATTGATAACTAGGTGTGAGTGATGGTCTCTGCTGCCAGGAGTATTTGTGTTTTTTCCCAACTTCCCCTATTCCCTCTGTCTTGCTGAAGCGATGGTATGAATCTTGGCCACATGAGCAAGGGAAAAAAAAAACCCACCTGTGAATTATATTCACAGAAAATAAAGAATCTAAAAATAAGGAACTAGTGGTAATCGTAATTTTTTACTTCACACTATTCCCATATATTACATTCATTATTCTAGCACCATTCTAGTGCGAGAGCAATATACTAGACATTGTACTAGGCTGCTGCAAGATAGTAAGCTAACAGCAGCATGGATTACAGCAAGCCTGAAGACTTTGTAATGGGTACCATAGTGCAAATCTATTATTTGTGTTTCAGACTGTTTTTCTTCTGCCTCCCTACTCTTTCTGGGCAAAAATAAGCTTGCAAGCATTTTCTTCTCCKCCATGAACTTTCAAGTTCAGGATAAGAACACAGTTTTGACTTAGGAAACTGTAAAAGGAAGCTGATTGTCCACTGATTGTAAGAGAAAGTACTGTAAGGAAACGGCACTAAAACCTGAGTGGAAGGCATCACTTCAGGGTATGACATGCCAACAGGCCAAAAGCAAGCAAGCCTTAATATACCAAGTGTTTCTTAGTAAAATATCCTTGACTTTTCATCTCTCAAAGGCTGGAGCTTGAGCTCAAGAATGAAACCTCCACCATGGCTCAGCGCTAGTTTAACTGCACTACTAATGGAATTCAAAGTACATCTAACAAGAGCATAAGTAGAACTGCTACGCGTTTTTTAAATATTGCCCAACCAGTATCTGAGTGGCTCAGACAAGAAACATGAAAGCAGATTTGTAATAATCCACTATGGAACAGTTTTTTGCTTTTAATAAACTACATTTATTTTCAAGGAAAGATGGTCAAGAAATAAGTTTGTTCTAAAACTTAACACAGTTGCTTTCAGTTTGATATCTTCAGACCACTGATCATTTGACCTCTGTTTCTTTATGGCTCATAAAAAAATCAGGAAAAAAAAAGCCAGGAAAGCAAGCAACAGGCAAGTTGAAAATTAACCATCCTGAGGCCATACCCTTTTAAAAAGGCAACTTCTAATTATGTTGTTGATTTCTATATGTAAAATAGTCTATTTACAAGAAGAAAAAAAACCCCAAGAACAATGTAACAACAAAAAGGGTACTTAAATGTCTTGCTTGTGAAACTAAGCTTCTCTTCAAGTCCTATAGAAACTGTAGTCTTACACACTTTTGCTGTTCAAAATTAGTTAAGTTTATACCTAATAGTATATAACTATCTAATAGCATCTGACTTCTGTTCAATGAGTGAAAACATACTGAAACCCGTTTTTCAGCAATTATATGACAACTTATTTTCCAGCATCAGCAGAAGTTAATGTCTGCCACATGCATGAACCAGTGTGATTTATACTACAATAAAAGCAGCCACCTATGCAGGCTTTTTAATATCTGACAAACAGGTCTGACTCTCGCTGGTCTAGTTTACAATTTACAGGATGACAGTGAATCTACCGCGTCACTGAAATCCAGTGCAACATATATGGCAAGAGCAGGGAAAAGAGGAGGGCAGACACCTCACTGACATTAAAAATAGCTATGACTATATCTTCTAAAACCTTACAGTTTTCACTTACCTTTGATTCTATAAAATAGCAAATCCTGCTTATATTAATGCWATAGCAATCAGTTGTCAGTAAGCCATTCATGTGACACATGCATACAATCCATTTCACAGAGCACTGGTAAGCACCCAGACTGTGGTTCTGAAAAATCCTCAACTAAAATGAAAGCCCTGAAAACTGTGTATTATTGTGTGCAAATATTTCATAAAGGCAAGTTTTCATTTCACACATCAATGCAAATGTTTGTTCTTTCGTGTAATGCTGGAATGGAAAGATAACAAGTCCGCACGACTTGTGCGAGACTATCTGCGCCCTCAAGAAGAAATAATAGACATTTTACCCAATAGAAATGACTGGATTACTTATTACTYGTAGTTACAGATGTAAACATCATTCTAGTCATTTTACTTAAAAGTGACCCACGTTTTCTAATTGAAATCATACTGGATTTATTATGAAAACAAAATTTTGATCCAGAAAAAGTAAAATTTACTATCCATTATCCACATTCTACTGTGCACGAAACACATGGAGACAGTACCATGCAAAAGCTTTTTACTACAGGTTTTGTTATGTGCTGTTTTTGAGGTAACTGAAAAAATTCTCCTATAAGCCGTTTTCCTGTGATGGTCCTCTGCGTTTTCCTGCTGCCGTAAAACAGACCACCGGMGGAAACACAAGCCCACTGCAACAACCCAACTGGCAAGGAGAGTGCTGACAGCACATACACTTGTTGGACAGCAGGCACACACTGAGGAATCAGAGAACTGCTTGGAGCAGCGGTGAAGTAACACAAATACTGGCCTACCACCTCCACAGCTGCAGGATCCAGTCTGTGCATCTTCTTCAATACAGTGATTAATTTTTAGGAAACTAGAAATTGATCATTAAATATCTAGCCTACTTCCAGTTATGGCTGAAAAGAAATAACACACAAATATGACAGCACAGAATGGACAGGCATATGGACAAACAGGTGAGCAGAAAGCATGGTCATAAAATTTTATATGTTGACAACAGTCACTCGAAGGGAAACAGCCACAAAGGAAGCTCCTGCACAACCAGGAATAACCAGAAGCGTTATAGAAGCAGTTGAGTTTTATCAGAAATTACTTGTTCCATTCCATAAACAGCATTTGACTTCAATCTCTACRTATAATAAAGTTGCAAATAAAAGTTAATCTGCAGCACCATGGCTAACAAGCTCTGGATCCATGACAATAACTAGGACTATCAAAAATCTACATTATATAGAATATGTATTCAAAAATGTGTGTCATATTTTAACTAATGTCATTCTATGCATCACATGGCTTCTTCATTGGGATGGTACATCACTCGATTAAAAACCACAATGTTAATAGAGTATATGCATCAAAGCAAAACTTTCAAATACAAAGGGTGTTCCATTCACCAGATTAGCAGCCACATGCAGTAGTTCCCTTCTTTCTCTGACGATTGTGTCTAGACAAGGTATTTATCTTTATCCTATTAAAGAAATAAAATCCTTCAACATAACCAAGCCATCAAAAATCTGACATAACTCATTACAGAGACAAGCTACCCAGGAGCAGAAATCAATATGGCACTTGAGAATCTGAAGCACGTTGTTTGTAAATACCATTTGTAAGGGCTCACCTACTGTGAGGTCTCAACTTACCCTTAGTCTGCACGTGGCTGTTGTTTTTTCAGAATAAAACTTATTTATTAAGTCTGAATTTCAGCAAACAAAAATCTATGAAGTATCAGGCACTGAAATTTTCTTACAAAATTGGGTACATCCATGAAGTATGTCTACTGCCCTTTGCCTACATATTGTAACATTTTAGAGTCAGTTTTGCATTTTTTCTCTTTGTAAACACTAATATGTGTTAGTACATAACCAAAGAGTATCTTCACTTTTATTATATACTGCAACAGGAGAGGCGATAGCCAATGGGCTCAGAGATACCTAGACCAAATCACCACATCAAAGGAAAACGAAACTACCTTTTTAAGAAATTGAAGACACCAAATGAGCAGCCAATTATATCGTTTTTCAACAACATTTAGGTTTGAACAGTTTCGAAGCAACAGGAATGAAGAACATGCATTAACTGATTCTGTGAATGTCTTTCTGTGGCTACAACAACAGCTCAAGCACCAGTCACTTAATTTGTCATCCTGCCTTTTACTGTCTGTTACTGTCCAAGGTTCAGTGATTACTAAGAGGAGGGTGGGTGTGTAATCACCTAAAATCAGAATATCCTGCATTGAAAGAGACCCACAAGGATCACTGAATTCGCCCCCTGGCCCTGCACAGACACCCCAACAATCCTACCCTGTCCCTGAGAGCATTTTCCAAATTTTCACGGATCACCAGCAGACTTGGGGCCGTGACCATTCCTCGGGGAGCTTTTCCAGGGCCCAACCACCCTTTGCGGGAAGAATCTTAAACTGATACCCAGCCTAATCCCTCCGCTGACACAGCTCCAGCCATTCCCTCAGGTCCTGCCCCTGAGCAGAGACCAGAAATCAGAGCTGCCCCTTCGCTTCCTCTCATGAGGAAGCTGTAGACCATGAGGAGGTCTGACCTCAGTCTCCTTTACTTGTGGCAGAACAAACCAAGTGACCTCAGCCATTCTTCACATGGCTTCCCCTCCAGACCCTTCACAATTTACTCTTTTACACTACTGTGTAAGGTAATTTCACTGAAAGAGCCAAAATGGGAGTGTCTGTTATTTCTAATATTAGACTTGGCAAACAAAAAAAAAAACAAACAAACAAAAAAAAAAAAMCCCCCCCAAAAAAAAAAMCCCACAAAAAAAAACCCAAAAAAACCACCAAAATCCCAAACAGGAATTCTCCTTGTTGCTTTGAAAGCTCCTAYGCTCGTGCTATAAAGAAACTTTCTGGCATTACAAGCGTCTTAGGCGTTGGGTCCCCCAAGTACCTAGTGAGCACTACTCTGCCTCACTTTTCTCTCCTAAACCACACAGTAGTACTATCAACTGTTATCTCTGATCTAGCTTTTTCTCCAACGTTCGGAAGAAGCAGTGAGCTGCTACGGCTAATTCCAAGGATGAAAACTGATCAGAAATGCACTGGAAAAATACTGGCTTGCATTTCTCACTATTTTTCCTTTTTTTCAACTGCTGTAACTACATAAAAAAGACCAGAGCTGTAAGGAGTGGTAACATCTTTTATCAAATCAACTGATACAGCCTGAAAAACTAGACCTTTTCATGCATATATGTTTGCTATTTTTATCTCACTAATACAGTAAGAAACCTTCCTTAATGGCTTCCCATTTTCCTGGATCTATACATATGAAGTAGGAATTTAGTTACAACTTTCCTCAGCAATACTTTCTATTCATATGCCAGGCTATAAGTTAGTAACAAGTTAGTAACTTACAACACACCRGATCAAAAGACATAGGCAGATAAGGAATTTTGGGCTCCCTTTTATTCCTACAAGAACTAAGTTTGTTAGGATAACTGACTTTTATAGTCAAAAATATATTAATCCTTATAAAAGTTCCAGTCAGTAGGGCAAACAAAAATACAGAAAAGTTTTCAAACTAAGTGAATAAGCTAGTAGAAATACATCACTTGATTTCTAACTGAAAAGCAAAACTGAATGCAGGGAGATARAATTCACACCACAACTTATACATATTAATAATTAATATTGCTAAGTATGTACTTTTTAAGTTATAATGATAAGTCTATATAACAGTACCGTCATTCCTAATACATCCATTATTTTCTCCATGTAATACYCAACAAGACTGTCTACTTTTATTTTACTACACCTTCATTTTGTGTAAAAAAAAAAAAAAAAAAATCACATTTTATACTTATTGTGTTTCCTCCAAAAAGCATTGGCAATGCAATGCACGAAAACCACAAATTCTAGCAACTACAGGGTTAGCAAGGTAACACTGGGTAAACCTACCAAGGATTTCTTGTTCAAAATAAAAAAAAGTTAGGAAAGGACTACGAGGCTTGGCTCATGTCACTTTTGTAGGCTTTACAGGACTGGTGTTTAAGATGTATGTCACTGCTCACCCTTACACCTTCTTTCTTCAAAGCTCASAGTTTAACATTCTATTCACATTTAGTTAAAAATAAATATTTAATACTGAAGTTGTTCTACGATGCAAGAACAGCTAAAATGAAGGGCCTCTGCTGCCACAGTGACCAGATTTCCAAGGCAGGTAGATCAATAAAAAAAAGCTCAAGCACAGTTTCTATGTGTGAGTAGAATGCTTTATAATAGTTTGCAAATAACTATGCACTTGCCGTAACCAGCTGTTCTTAAATTATGAATACGCAACCAATTCATGTTAAAGCTAAATTCCGGCACTGTTTCTACTGGGAAATCCTAGTATTTTTTTGCACATTACACATGTTAGTCCCGTTAAGGACACAAATCGCAGGAACAAATAGGACCAAACTATCAGCATTTCATCACTAAGTCCACTAGCACAGCAAGAGCTGGTAATCTTTAGAACTCTCCCACAACAGTTCAGGCAATACAAAGCCAAAAAAAAAAAAAAAAAAAAAAAAAAAAAAAAAAAAAAAAAAAAAAAAGGCTCCAGAGCAAGCCTCTTTGCCCAAGGCTTTGCTTTAGCCAATCACCTGCTCTGACTAGCTTGAAGGCTTGCACCAAGCCTCAAACACTTAAAAACATCATTCATAAAAACAAAGACAGGACACTGAATTATACACTATTAACCTCCAGGCTTTGTATACAAAGACCTAAGATTTATTTATGTGCTAGCCTGTTAAGAGCTTTAGCACCCTGTTCTTTACACCAAACTAGCTGCTAATTTGATGCACAATGTCTTTGATTAATGAGTGTATGCCAGAATAGTGCAAGAACAAAAAAGGTGGCAAAATCCACACAATTATGTCCCTGTGTACCGATGGACCACAGCAGTGATTTCTGTCCAACCTGGCTTCCTGCTGTGGAAAGACTGAGGGCTGAGGACAGAGTTGTGGGATTACTTTGCTGATTATACTTTGATACTACACACCACACTTCTAAAGTAAGTATATGGTAAAATGCAATGAATCGTTTATAAAGAATCTTTCAGCATTAGAACAACAATAATTCATTAACACTAATTGATTAATAAATAGGCTCACAATCCAAAAACATTATCTATGTACTCGAAGTGAAAAAAATAGATTTCAAGTTTCTGACTTCTCATCCAACAGACTCAGGTTCAAGCTCAAGAATACCTAGGCAGATTATTTTGTGCCTTTAAATGACTGTATTAAATACTGTAAAGAAAATATAGTTTACACTTCCTGTAATTTATAGGAGTAAGAATACTTTGGCAGGGTTCATTATTAATCAAAAAAAGAAAATTCTTCATTACGCTTTCCAACAGTTCCAGAGCAGAACTAAGTTCTGTGTGAGGCTCCAAAAAGACGACAGCATTTTCTGACAGTCACTGTATTATTTCTAAGCCTACCTTCTTTCAGAGGCTTTATACTGCAAACATTACCTGTGACAAGTATTTAAACTTAGCAGTCCCACTCATTTCAAAGCCACCATTACTATTGCAAAGAGTCTATCAGGTAGACCGATTTTTCATGCAATTTTTCTTCACATTTTCAGTAGCTGGAATTTTAAGGTTTTGGGAAATTCCTCTCTCAGGGGCTAGAAAAATCTCTGCAATCTCTTCAAACCAAGGCTTAACTCATTCAGCTCTTTACAATGCCTGACCTACATCAAGTGAAAAGACTCTTATGCCCTTCACACGCAGAAAACAAGACATTCAAGAGGCCCTGAAGGGTATGAGCAGCAAGGTAATGGGAGAAAATTCACTTAAAAGGCAACAGGAATCATACAGACAGTGACAAGCCCAGCACACCTTTTCCTAAACCCATATATTCAGAGACTATGGGTTTGAAAGATCATCTATCACTAAGCAAGATTTTAGAACATATACTTGTTTTGGTATCTTTTTTCCAATGATCTCAAAGATATTCACATAAAAAGGGAAGGAACTATTATTAGGAATTCCGTCAAATTAATTCTGTTAAACTATGCAGGGAAACCCCTTGTGTATCCTCCTTTCCTTCTTACTATATTAAAAAAACTGAAACAAGCATAAGACTTCCCTACGCTTCAAGAGTGTTTCTTTCACTTGGTGTCTCATGAAATGCTAGTATCACAGTAAAATAAATTGCAATTTCTCCTCCCCAGAAAAGAAACAAAAATCTAATTGATAYCATGAAACTACTACTTTTATTATTTCTTTCCATTTAAATCCTCAAGGAACTTCTGTATCAGACTTTAACGAAGTACACTTGTTTTTTTTTTTTCTTTTTAAGGTATGGCTCAAGACCATGGCACTATATAATGGTAAATTTAGGACAGTAAACAGCTAAAACATTAAACACAAACTTAACAGAGCTAGTAAGTCAAACTGTGTGCTAACTCGATTAAATGTTCTACATACCTTTTTTCCACCTAAAATTGTACGATTAAGAGCCAAAGTAGCAGCAAAATACTGCATCTTGCCCGGCCCTTCCGCAGAGACTGAATGAATACATGGTCCCAGTTTTGTTTAATGACAACACACATTCTGCTTACCCAGCCGTAGCAATTACTCCGCAGAATAACAAACCACGCATTTCCGTTTTCAAGGAAACAACTACCCGGCACATCACAGATTAAAGTCAGTGGAGACAKCTCTTTTTTCATCCTCTACCTCCAATTACCTGTGATGTTGGTAGAAGAGTAAACTCTTCGACGAAGAGTCCATATCCATGTAACAGGGAAACTAATACTGTCTCACCTCCATAAAGTCCTAAGAAACGCAAATTAAAAATTAATGTGAGCCCACTATTTTTCTCGCACAAGTCTTCTGGTGATTCCTTGTTGATTTCTTTGCTGCTATTTACAATAAAAATTGTTTTAAAGTAAAAATGTAGTAGTATTAAAAGTAACTTTTCAAGCGTAGATGTCAGTTAAAAAAAGGATGTTTCATTTCCTTATGCGATGCAGTGGGGATCATCTGTGCCTAAATTCCGAATGCTGCACAGTGTTCGTCAACACCTACTTCCTCTTTCTGTAAAATACGTTGACCAACATATACTTAGTACACTTTGTCTGTATTCAGGATGTTGAAACTATCAAATAATCATAAAAATCACTGCTGTCCTTGACAACTGTTGCAGTGTTTCTTGTGGTGACAATTAAAAATCACAAACTAGCTTACAATGTGGTACGCCATAATTTACTGAATAATACTAAATAATATTATTAAATAATATTATTAATTAATAATAATATTAAACTAAACTCAGAAGTTGAACCACATTTGGGAGAAAACAGGTAGACTACAGTAATTTTCCTTGGGCCAAATTACCTAAATGATGAAAATACAAAGTATCACTCTCATGTACTCTATTAGAATTGTCATTTAAAAAAAAAAAAAAAAAAAAGACATTCTACCATTATTCACACTGTTTAGTTTTTTTAAAGTTACCTGTCTATTAGAGTCTGGGAGATGGATCACACTGAAGGGATTTCAACATACAGTGTTCATACAGGAAAACCCTTATGTGCCAGAGGGACAGGGGGGAAGAAGGGTGTAAGAAACTACATTTTTTGGTTATACCTTCCAATAGTCAGGATCTCCTATTCCCAAATACACCATTATATGAATACTCCCTTTGCTTACAAGAAAAGGTAAGACCTACGATTAAACAAGTAATGCCCGCTTGAAGCAAACATAGAATTTCTTGAACACTGAAGATTCCTTAACAATTCCTTGTGCTTCCTCTATATACACTTTACAAAAATTACCCTGGGTACCATTTTTTTAACATTATGCAGTATTTTGATTTTGCAGCCTTTTGATAAAAACATGCATGTAGTTCACTATGAGACATGAAAGCTATACTACCATTTTCAGAAACTACTCATCTTCTGTTGCTCACCATTTATAACCTATCCAGTCTTCTAGTCCTTTGTTGCATTTATAATTTATACTCACCTGTTGTACAACATGCTTTCAACTATTTAAATGTTTTAATTTACTCAGTATTCACATAGATTACAAATACTGAATCCAACCACACTTTCTGATGCATTAAGAAAAATAAAGCAAGCATCTGACACTTGTTCTAACGTAACCTTAAGGTCGCTTTAAGTCCAGCATTCAATACCGATTTGGATAGAAACTCTTGATGTACTAACAGCTACGCCTATTACTTTCTATGTTAACTTTTGCCAATATTTTTCCCAACCCCGGAGACAAACAAAATGCAAATTAAATACAAGTAGTTTCATGTTCTGCATAGTAAGACCTTAAAATGCAACAAGTCAAACAAGCAGCGACAGAAGAATGGAAAACCAGACCTTTACCTACAACAGTTATTCCTTATCAAGGACACCCCGTTTTAGTAAGTCATGTGACCAGAAAAACTTCTATGAGATTCAAAAAGAAAAAACTGAGACAGAACAGCGCCTTTTACTGTTTTCCCTTTCACAACAGCTGATGCAAAACCTGTAGTCAGAGGAAGAGAGATTTGCTGTTGGGCTTTGCTGTTGTGAGGTTGGTTCTTTCAATGAGTTAAGCGTAGTTACTGCGYTTAGCCACACACATTATACAGTACCTGGAACATAACCCAAACTACATGTAATATTCATAGGTGCTTTACCGACAGAATCTTTTAATAATATAGGTCAATAAATTTGTTGCTTTCAAACATACCTCCAAGCCTGTCTTTTAAAAATGGAGGTCTGTATTGCCATGCTCCTCATGCCAAGAAGATGCTGTTTATTTCTCAGGCAAGATCTATACCAAGGGTTTCATGTAAACTTCACATCAGATTAATACTTGACATGAACAAAAACAATGCAGATCTCCAGATAATTTGTTATTTAACGTAGTAACTTCAGAACGGTTTTTTAAGTAACCGAACATACTAAATACTTAGGCAAGGGCAGAAAAAAAAACGGGGGGGGGAATAACCCAAATGCATGATTGTTTTCCGGTTATGAAACCAGACACCAGTTAAAGAAGCATATTCACAATGCCCCTGTACGTGCAGGCTAAACCAGGAACGTTTCTCTTTAAAGTGCGGTTTACAACACGTTAGATCAGGAATTCCAAGGGAAAGCACAGAGTCTTGGAGAAAAAGCCCCTTAAACTTTATATGACGTCACTATCAGTCCCTGTAACATTTCCTAAACTTTGATGCTTATCCAGAAGAGCTTTCAGGTTTTCTACTCATTCCCTCCTAAAAGAGACGGACCGACTTTGGAATAGAAATTTGCCCAAGATGGCGAAAGGCTTGTTGTTTAGAGGGCAGAAAAATGGAGGATATTGTAATATACACAAAGGGATAAATTTCAACAACTCGGCCCAGCGCTGCAGCTGCTTGTCTCTCTTAACAAGGAACGGGACACGCACAAAGCCGCGGACAGGGGGGCCCGGAGCGAGCTGGGTGTGCGGAGCGGCGCCCGCTCCCGGCCCGCGGCGCGCCCCGCACCGCGCGGGGGGGGAAGGAGCGCCYACTCACCATCGCGCGGGAGCGGGGCCGCCCGCGCACAGGCAGCGCGTGCTCCGGCCGCTCCCCTGCGGCCGCTCCGCGCGGCCCCGCCGAGCGCCTCGCGGCCGCCCTGACAGCGCCGGCCGAGGGGAGCGGGGCAGCGCCCGCCGGCGAGAAGGGAGCGAGGCGGGAGGGCCGCCGGGAGCGGAGCGTACCGCACAGCGCCACACAAAAGAGCCAAGCGGTGGCCGCTAGCAACCGMCGCGCCGCGCCGCCCCGGAGGCTGCGGGCGTCCGTCGCCAGAGACATGACCGGCGCCGCCCGGCCAAGGCACGGGCGTGCGGCCATGAGTAAAGTTTAAAATCGCTGGGAATACGGCCGTCCCGTCAGCAGATATCCCAGCCGCAGCCCTTCCCCAGGACTCACCTCCACGCAGCCACTCCGCCTCCCGTCCGAAGCCTTGCTCGGGCAGGGCCCCGCAGCAGGACTCGCGCTCGGCCCACATAACAAAGGGGCGATACGCACCAGCGGGGACGCGGCCAGCGAGGCGGGCGCTGCCCGGGTTCGGGAGCCCCGGCGCGGCACAACGCCATCCCACCCCAGCCGCTCACCTGGGAGAAGCTCCGCCGCTCGATGCGCGGGTTGCGCGGCTCTCTCTCTGCCGTTCCCTTCCCTCCGCGCTGTGGTGCGGTGCAGGCGGCGCACACCGGGCCGGCCCTTCCCGGCGCTCCCCGGAGCCGCGCGCAGCGCGCGGAGGGGCTGGCGGGGGTCGCGCACCCGCGGCCCCGGTGACATCAGCGACAGCGGCGGCGGGGACGAGCCGGGATCCGGCATCGGGCGGGCGGGATGTGGATCTTGTTGCAGAACCGGCCCCCGCGCCCCGTGTCCGCCCCGGGGTTTGGAAAAGTTCTGAACCCGGCGACAGAAAGTTCCAGTCGGCGTTGGGTCATTTGTTAACGATGACTTTATCAGTCGGGGTAGAAGTGAAATCGCCCACCCTAAAAACCTACAAATTAAGTTCAGATTAAAAAAAAAAAAATGTAAAGCAGCAATAGAATCTGTGATACAAACAACTGCCATCTACGAAAAGAAAAAAAAAAAAAAGATCCATTTTTAAAAGAGGAGACATTTCAAAGAAGCAACGTTCAACTTTGGCGTTCTTGAAGTACTAGATTACTAGTACTAGGTAAATTCAAGTAAAGCAGGCAACAATGTGGTGGAATTAAATTAAAATCAAGTTTAAATACGAACATTGACCAGCTCTAGACACAAGAATTAAAATAAAAAATACGTCTTATGAAAACCAATATTCTTGCCTTGCCTGAATCAACCCATAGAGGTAATCTGTAGAGTAGTAAAAGCTGTGCTTCCCTACACCAACCGTTCACACTGCACTCGTGGGATCCTCCTTTTTCTTTTGTCCTTCTATCTTTGGCAAAGTCTCAAACTCAAATAGGGTTAAAGTACACTTCAAGAACCAAAGGACTGCTCCTTACAAACCGTAACACTATAAGAAAGTTATACCACAGTGCAATTAAGAAAATCTAAATTATTTCAGTATGAGTTAGTAAAAACATACTTGCAGAATCCGAGAATATGTACAGCTTGCTAATCTTGTTAAATACTACATATAAGCATTTAAAAAAATCAACAATATTTCTAAATAAAGCCAATCTACACATAAAGAAATAAACCCATGTAGAATGATGCCATTGTTTTCTGTTTCCTCCTCAGCCACTGGCTGCTATTTTAATTGTGTTGGAGGATCTTCATTAGTATTAACACATGGGGAGATTTCACAAAGCTGCTTCATTAGGAAAAAAAAAAAAAAAGCCTGGCAGACTAGCTCTTTTTGCATGCAATGAGAATGTCAGCCTTACCTCGGTCATTTGTAACATAATAAGTGCAAGCACAATGATTGCAATGCAGGAACATTGGGGGAAGGGCAAAAGCACTGCCTAATACGGACACGAGAAAAGAAAGCTTCTCATTACAGAGAAAAGAAAGCTTCTCATTACAGAGTAAAATATATGCTAAAATTAGTGAAGATGATGTTTCATGAGACTAATTCTAAATACATTTATTTGTTGATATGTTTAAAGTATTATTTTTGTACTAGGCTATTTCATTCTAAGGATTCACATCCAGCAGCAAAGGTTTCCTAGCATTTATTGATTTTTTTTTTTTCACCACATTCCTGGAATACAGATTTTAATCATTTCACTACACCACACTCAGTAATTTCATTAAAAAATGGAAGCTTTCATCCCCAGAAAGGCATTTAATTTCAATGACACACTATTTTTTTTAGCAGCAAACTGTCTCAACAGTAAAAGCTGGCCTAAGGTTCAAATGCATAATTTAGTCCCAAATTCTCCATGCTCTGCATTCCTTTGAAGCTATAATTTGACTAACTACCTAATAACTGTAATAAGGACAATGATTTCCTTATAATGCGTTATTAACCCACATTTAATTAACTCAGAGATTGAGCTCTGTATAGGTTTGATTGGGTCAGTACCTTTCTAACCTCAAAATCTACTAATAATGGTCTTAAAGMAAGTGTGTAGGGTAAGAATGCATATGGATACAATAAGCAGCTGCTTTGCTCAGAATGTTTTGCATCAAAAACTCATGCATTTTGCAATACAACAGTACCGTCACTCATGAGATAACAGAATTTTGTAAGGGGAAACAATGAATTTAGATAATTCACTATCATATATACTGGCCATTTGGTGCGTATTTAATATTTCTGCTTGTAACATTTAAAATAAATTCTAGGATGTATTATTATTACGACCTCTCCAAATAACCATAATAAATTATTTCTTGTTGTTGTTAATAAGAGGAATTATAGTATCTCATGACAAATAAAAATGTGTGTAAAAATGTTTGGACAATGTTACGTAATCTTGTTTTCTGTAATGTTCGGCAGGACAGAATTTAATCAATGTGATCACAGAACCACAAGTCCCAACACATACTTCTCTTCATGAAGTTCAGTCAACTATCCAAATTTACGTCACTGGGTTATATATAACATCAAAATATGAACAATATCTTTCTCATTGTACTGAATATTAATTTGGCTTTCTGTCAACTATTTAATACAGTTTTAAGTAGCTATTTTGTATTTTATCTACACCAAAATATGTTAAAATGTTACATTTTTTCCACTAGTCACAAACAAGTCAGTCTTACTGACTGCAAAACTTACAAAGGTAAATATGTATTAACAGTTGGTTTTTTTAATATGCTTATTCAACAGAATAAGCTGCTGTTAATGGATGCTCCTGATGCATTTAAAGTGATTAACTGTTACATCAGAAAGGTCCCTAGTTTTCAAATTTGTCTGTTCTCCCCCAAGCAATACGAAAGCTGGAACTCCCAATTTTTAAAAATGTAGATTCAAATTGAAGCACATATACTACAAAAACAGGGATTTTTTTTCTTTTGCTCCCTTTTCATGATGAATTACTTACAAATACAATTAACCTTTCCATTCTTTTCTGGCTTCCAGCGTAAATACCATTAAAAAAATACACCGTGCCAGAGTTTTGTAGTTCCCTTAGTATTTTCGGCTATGCTTTTTGACCCTATAATTATATTTTTTTAACTAGCTACATGCCCCAATTCATTCACTTCTTAACTGCTGAATTGGGGGAAAACAGAATATAATAAGCACCATATTTACAGACATGTAACCTCACATTTCAGTAATTACACTGTTGTAGCTAGGGCCATTTATGTATCATACATATGCATCTGGAAGGTCGGATCCAAAATTCCTATGAGACTRTGGAGGTGGAGATCACCATAATGATCTCTCCGAAGCAAAGCCAGTTTAAGAGATTTCTCTCTTCTGCACTTCTACTCCCAGGCTAGCAGCACAGGTTTGCAACCCTTCATTTTTAGCAATCCAGCTGTTTGTGGGGCTACACTAAAGTTAAAACTCACTCAACATTTCCATCCTCTGTTCCTGTAACCTGCTCTGTTCGGGGCTGACCTTCTTATCCACCTAAACAAACAAAAAGTCTTTGAAAGTATTTTAAAAGGCTATGCAGTATACAGTAGGGACTAGAAACAATATTATATACTTCCATTAACAGGTGTCCCTGTGCACTGTTTTTCAAAGCATGCATTTTATTATTACAAAATACAGTAAAACAGATTGGCCACACTGTAAGGACCAGTCAAAAGTTATCACCAATTAAAATAACAAAATTTTTGCAAGGCTAGTAGGACTTGTCCTTCCCCTGATAAAGGATAGAAATAGCTGGCATTTAATGAATGTAATTAATTAAAAAATTAAAAGGTTGATTTTCATAGAAACCTGAATATAGCAATCAATTATGAGTGCAATCTGGTTTTTAAAATATTACATGCAAAAATATTGCAAAGCCTTTTTGCTGAATTTGTTTTGTATCTAGGAGGTTTATCATCGTTCCAGATACTTGTCAGCATTTGCAGGTGTTATGCTCCCACTCGCTGACAGCTATTTATACAATTTATCATTTCTACTCATGGCTTTATACCCGTGGTTTTATTATGCCACCCAGGAGTGGTCAAATGAGTATCTACTACTCCTCACTACAATGAATGAGGCTTGAGGTACAAAAGGCGCAGGAACATTTAAAAGCATAAATAAGTTTATGAAATGTATAATACAAATGTAACAGTTTTGCAGCTGGATCAATGTGTTCACCACTAAGTTGCTTTCATTAAGAAATGCTGTGGAATTGTTGAAAATCAGTATGTAGGTAACTTTTCTTTTAAACATTTGCAAAAGTGCGGAGCTAAATTGATCTTCCAAATAGCCATAACTGGTTTGCATAAAATACAGATTTGAAGAACCAAAATAAGAACTTCTGAAGAATGCGAAAGAATCTAGATTGCGACCTCACACGTTCTATAAAAGCCTAGAAATCTTATCTAAGGAGTTTCTGTATCAGCCTATGTTACAGACAATTTACCAAATAGACTTAATAGAAAGTGCACCTTTCTTGCAACACATCTCACTGTGAAAGAGGTAAAAGAGCTATGCATTATTTTCCTTCACTCTTAAATTGTTAAAGGATACTTCTGCTCGTCTTAAAAGATAGAGAAATCTATGATTTGTTCTGCCAATCCCATTTCAGCAGTATCTCATACTCCAGTCTTGCCTTCCATAGCTCCTCCAGCATCTCTTTCACGTCTACAAAGAGTCTTTTTATCAACCAATCAAATCTCTAAAAGTGAGAAATGCCCATTCAATCTAAACAATCAAAATATGAAACCTTTGCAAGTAAAGAGATAAAAACATGTTCTTCACCAGGTCCCTTCTGTACTGGTATTCCTGTTACCTCTTACAGTTAAAATATCTGTTTCTGTCTTGTGCTCGGAACCAAGCACAAGTATGGTTTTTAAGTATGAGGGTGCTTTCATCTGCAAATTTGGAGCATATATCCAGGATGTTATATTTACCCTTGGAATGAATGAAAAACCAGCTCATGTTAAATTATTGCATAAATAGTTGTCAGCAAGCGGTAGCATAACATCTGCAAACATGTTAAATATTTCAGTCAGGTAATAAATTACTTCTACGTTGGAAAAGACTTACGTTACATTTTTCTATTTGACTGGAAAAGCATATAAGGCCCTGATAATCTTTGATTACCATGACATTTCACATTGTTCTACCAAAATAATTTCCAATTAAAGTGGCCAAAAGACATATACAAACAAAAGAATCAGTGATTACTTTTGTATCATTTGTTTCCCTAAGTATTTAGAAGAACTAAGGCAAGGAAATACTTGCAAATTCAGTTAATTTTTATCTTCTTCTAAAAAATGCATGATTTTTGCTATTTAGGCATATTTAGCTTTTTCCCTTCCCTAAATAAGTCTACAAAATACCTTACTTAATAACTTGGCCAATTTTCTTACACCCACAAAGCTCTCTTTTCTTCTGGGACAAAATTAAAGTTAGTTTTCTCTGATCAAATGATGTAGTGTGGGGTTGTTTTTCCTGTTGCTTCTTTAACCATAAGGATGCAAAAAGACCTGCCCCCAAATTAGTGTAGATTCGTAGTAATTACACCCACACGTGAAAATAAACTCTTTGAGGGTGGAACACAACAGCAGTTACATAGCAGACAAGACTACGCAATAGTTTAGGACAGGAAGTGATGGCATCTCTTATTAAACTATATTTAAGTAGGAAATAACCTTATGTAATTAGCCGACTTGGAACCTGGCCAGGTCATAAGGATTAAGAACTCTTGCAAAAATTTCAGCACACCCTTAGTTAATCATCCATGAAGCTAATTTAAAAGCACAGCATATTAGTACTGCATATATCGGGTTGTATGCACTCAAAAGAGCTGTGGCAAATTATTTTGCCAGAACTTACATTTTCAAGTTTCACATAGGCTATTAATGATGTTGCCTTTAGTGTACTTTAAATAATTTTATCCATAAAACACCATCCAGTTGGCTGCCTCTAAAGCTATATCAATTTTATACATATTGTCTAGCTGATTTTTAAATATTAAATGGGAATAATGCAGAATGTTATCACAGTTGTGACATAACGAAGATTTTTCAGTTGGTTGGGTGGTTGGGTTTCTGGCTTTTTCTTTTATTTTTAATAGACTCACGCTGTTCAGGTTTTATTTAATTAAGATTTCTGATGCCTGCAAAACCCACAGTTTGGAGGCAGAAACTGTCTTTGCTTATGCAGTTCAGATTCTTCAGCTTCTAGCTCTTCTTTTAGTCTATCCTTATTTTCTTTACAATGGTGCTAAAGACATTATAAATACACTTTTGTATTTTAAGACCTCGTTGATGAACCCATAAACCAGAAAATATATAAAACAGAATAAGGATTACTGCAAAAAACCTAAGATGGAGGATAAATGTTCTGACACTTCAGCCATTGGGATAATAGCTTTCACAAAAGTACCACTAATTGAAGGAAATAYAGAGGACACTGATCTAATGTCCAAGAGTGTCCTTAGCATTACAGAATCAACCCATTAGTATATTTAATTTCCCCTCCCCAACATCATACATCCTACTCTAGGTGAGAGCTGTATTGAAAGGTAAAATATACAAAGGCCCTTCAAAGTTACATTCACGTGCTCTTTCTACATTGCCTTACAAACAGTAACCCTTACATGTAAAAACTAATGATTATATCCTATTTATGTAGAAGGACTGAGAAGAAGAAGAGCTGAAATTGTAAGTTTATGATTCTAAATCCTCTGAAGTTCCACCTTCCAAACATCAGAAAAAAAAACATTTTAGGAATAGTTTTGTACCAAGATTAGTTGTATATGGTGGTAAAGAAATACACATTCCATAAACTTATCATTTTCTAGGAATTTGTAATAACGCAGTTTGTCAGAGAGTTCAGAAGTAATATTTCTGAATGCAATACTGTTGCAATTAAAAAAGAAAAAAGTTATCCTATTTCCATGTGTTCAGAATCTCTTGCTAATCCATTATTTCTTAATCTGAGCACATCTTGTGCACTATCCATTTGATGTCACATCTATTTGCACTATTTTAGAACCCTCAGAATATTATTACCACACATGTCACAACATGGCCCAAATAAAGACCAGGCTTCTTTCAGGAGTACAGAGTGATGAACTATAGATCTAGAGACAAAAATTGCAATTATCAAAACCTGAATATCTTTTAGAATTGTTTCTGAAAAGAACTGCAACATGTAGTATGAAAATTTTATATTGTTTTGTACATAAGTGACGGACATATCTTTACATTAATGCAAGCATGAAAAGAGCCTTTTCCATACTACTGAAAATTCTAAAAACCCTACACTCATTGTTAAATAGTTGGAGATACCTTAGGCCAAAAAAAAAACCAAACAAAAGAAACATGGAAAAGCTACTTCACATAACTAGAATTAGAAAGTAGAAATAACTCAGAAATAAATGGCCTTTCCTCTACCTTTTCCCTTCTTCTTTCCCTTCGAATTATATTAACTTCCTTTGGTGAAAGCTAAGTATGCATAAATTCATCACTAGCCACTRCAGAGAGCTCTGTAACAAAGCCCTGCCTAAATCAGCTGCTGGCATGGTGAAACAACTAATTTATGGTTCTGTGAAAGCTCATAAGGTTTGTCGTTAGCGGAAAAGGTGTGTCATGTTTGACCTTTCTGTGACTACAGCAGATAGTATTTTCAAATTAAGCATGTCATTCCAAATTTTAGCTTCTAAAAATTTAGTTTTCTGGTCACATTTTGATCACAGACATCGAAAAGATTGCTTTGATGTTTCTTGTGTCATTATGTTTTAGTATAAACAGAGAAATAAAAAAAAAACAACAATCCAAAACATTCCGAGTGTCTAATCTTGAATTTCTACATTTACTCATACTCAGCAGACATAAATACATCTGCATTTTATGCATCTCATGAAAGATTGCATACATTCATGAAGTGCGAGAGTTAAAAATAACCTCGATGCTTTTCCCAATATTTTTAGCAAGCTATATATACATAATTCAGTCTCATTTTCTGTGGTACTTCAGCAGTTTAGGACAAACTTTAAACAGCTGTTAAAAAAAAAAACAAAAAAGGAGCGCAAATAATGGAACATTTCTAGGTTTAATGACAAGACCGTCCATCTTTTCTCTGGCTTTACCATATTAACGGCCCTTGGCCCACGTTCATCTGGGGATGTAGATTCCATCTGCATTCCAGTAAACTGGAGCCGAGCTGGCTGCTCACGTCCCTGCACCCTCTGCGGTGAGCAGCGAGCGCCTCAGAGCTCCATCGCCGCCGAGCCCAAGGCCGGCTCCCAGGCCTGCGCTCTCCCCTTGCGCTCACGGCTGTCAGGATCAGGCCCGCTGTCAGCTCGGGCTGTGCTGCGAGAGTGTCAGCGCCCGGCGCCGGCCCAGCCCTCACGGCTCCCGGGGTCCCCGGCGCTGTACCGCACGCCCTTGCCCCGCCGTCAGTGATGGTCGGTGATGGTCGGCACCGGTCCCGTGAGGGAAGCGGCGATGACTTGCAGCGGAGGCTTGCAGTGGGGCCCGGGTGAGCGGAAAGGCCCGCGGCTGGGGCCCGGCTGTGAGGGCAGCCGTAGCCTCACTCACAGCCCAGTTGCACGGCAAGGCATAGTGGACAGGTGGCCCCAGACTGAGCAGACCTGCCTTTTGAAGCTTGTGCTCCCGCTGCCAGGCTAGCTGCAGAGTGACTGAAGCACTTGGGTCCGAGTCCCATCTTGGTTACTAAAATGTTTGAAGTTGGGTTTTGCTCATACAATTTTGACTGGAGGTGACCTCATGCTTGACTGGAGGGGTTTATCACACAATTACATTTTCTTGCCCACCTCACTGGCAAGGATTCTTCATTTTCAAAGGTGAGACATACAGGTGAATAGGTGTACTTGCTTCTTGAGAGGCTGTGTTTTGTGAGGCACTTTGAAAAAGTGGAGTAATGGCAAAGAATTACAAAAAATGCTTCATCTCTACTAGACATAGGACCTGCTGTCAAAAATCAGTGTCGGAAGAGGCAGTTCAGTAAGATTGTCCAACACTGAACATGGCTAAAGAGTAAGAACAAATTGCCAACAACAGGCAATTTTCCATTGCCGACTAAACAAAAAYGAGGGAAGATCAATCTGCCATGGCCTGATTCAGACTGTTCTGGAACAGGGTGGAAATCCAGAACRCCTACCATATATTGATAACATCATTGTGTGGGGGCATCCGTGAGTTTTCAGTGTTTGCCTTCTGGAGCAACCGTTACAGGTGCTGAAGCCCTGCTTCCTGGGAAATGCCCAAATAATGCTGCTAAAGGGAAGTAGAGGGTTTTTTTCTTCTTTAGCTTTTGCTTGCACAGGTCTCTGCTTATCCTTTTTCTTTGGTTGTAATAATTATACCTTATCCCACCCTGCTGGCTGTTCTCCATCATACTCTCCCCTGTCCCACAGGGAAAGGGAGTGACAGAGCAACTTAGTGGGCACCTGGCACTAGTCTCAGATAACTTCAAGAGGCAACTTAATAGTATCATTATGGTTCTTCAATCAAGAGATCTAGATGATGTCAAGGAAACTGCTAGCAAAGAATTCTCATAGTTATATTTTAAACCCATCCTTAAGCAAGTCCGCAATAGTCTGACTTTTTTTTTCATGGACATTTGTTAAGAAAACGTATTTACTAAGGATTCACTGATCTTGTGAACCCATTCTTACCAAGCGTTAATTTTCCATCATAGAAAGTAGAAAAGCGTATGCTTCTGCTGTTAGACCTTGAGCCATGCATGATTTTTACTAATATTTTCCTCTTCATTCTACCAAAAAGTTCAGTTAAAAATATGGTGGTTTGTTTTTCCCAGTGTCAAATACGTTAGTTCCATTCTCTGAGCCATCCTAACTTCCACCAATTTGTTTCAAGTCAAATGCATCGACAAAAATAATTTGAGTTTTGATTACTTTGCCCTACTTCTATTGAATAGTATTGAGTTTATTGACTGATACGAGGTCCTTTCATAAAAGTGTGAGTTCTATAAGCACACCAAAGTTATTTACTGTCAGCTGTTAAGTTACTTCTTGCAGTTAGCTCAGTCTCCTCTCTTGGCAGTCATCAGCATCCATAGATTCCTTGGCTGTCTTCTAAGTGCACTGAAGTATATAAACCTAAAATAAGTTGCGGGGGGAGGTGTCAGGCTCCTTGGCCTAGCCAGCCAAAGCTTCATACACCTTTTGAGGAAGTTGATAAATAAGGCTTTGTGTTCTAAAGTCCAAACATAAGTTGTATTTCAACTAGGACTAGGTTGAAAGCCCAGCACATCTGGTGCACTAACAGCTTAGGTCTTGAAAGTGTGGCTTGATGCAGTCAGCCCCGGAAATTAAATCTTCCACACCCGCCCATTTGGGTGGATATGAATCGATGCTCATGAGATTCCCTTTGATCTGTTTGAACTACCATCACGTTCCATAGCTTCATTTGTATGGAATCATAGAATGGTTTGAGCTAAGAACAAGCAGAACTAAAGCTGCAGGTGCGACATCAATTTGGCCTCTGTTCTCACGAGCTTATTATTCTAGCRTGATTTCATGGGGTATTAGGCCAATGGACAAAGGAGACAGTTGTCTATCCAGTTCTTGACACAGTCGCTACAAAAGTAGGACCACAGAACGAATGAAATATTGAGCTGTTGATCTTTTATTTACAGGAAATGCAAACCACACAGCAGAGCAGGCTTTCTTTCTCAACCTCTGACATGAAATAGTTTTTATTAAACAGAGTTATTTTCTATCTCAACCTCTGACATGAAATGTTTTTCTTAAACTGAATGGTCAGTAATTAATCTTTATTACCTTAATACACAGTTTGACTACCTGTTTTCTGAAAGTATAG
The DNA here is from genome assembly GCF_030028575.1 of Malurus melanocephalus. NCBI lineage: Eukaryota > Metazoa > Chordata > Aves > Passeriformes > Maluridae > Malurus > Malurus melanocephalus. The sequence goes on from NW_026624207.1 coordinate 95,122, forward strand.
GATATTCACCAACTTCAATTCACAGAAATTTAGAGCTGTCTTCTGAGCAAAGATCTTCAGCAAACATAGCTGCTTGACCTGAACATCCCACCTGGTCAAGCAAAGTCAGCAAATACACATTTTAATATGCCACATATGAAAATGGATAAAAAAAATTCATAATACATATAAATGGCTCCTAACTTGCCAAATCAGGACAACTTTTTCCAGAATCAACTGTCACATAAACATGGTCTCATACATGGCCTCATGACTATATTGTAAAGAATCTGCTTTTAATTCATGTCTGCTCTTGATCCAGATTAATTTTCATCTGTGAAAAATCCAATAATTTAAAGCCTACTTCTTGTCTCCGAATTAACAAATTCTTCATGTGCCTTAATAATGTGTATATTACTACCGTACAAGAAGTAGAAGCTTGATGTCCTTCTTCATTTTGCACACAGAAGGGACAATGATAATCTGACTTGGTATTTTGACTTCAGTTGTTTTCAAACAGACCAATTGATTTACAATCAATGCAGTAGCAAACACATGAAGATTTATTTAAAACATCTCCTAGTAATCTGATCTGTATTGCCATTGCTACAGTTACACGGCAGCAATTTGAGAYCCATGACTGGAGCGGTGTTTCATAAAAGATTCCTGTTCTCAGTGCTGGCATTATTAACAAAATGTTTTTTCTTATGCATCTCAACCCAAAGGTGATTTTCTTTGTTGCTGCTTTGTAAGCGTAGCAAAATAGATAAAAATTATTTTCTTTGAGTCCTTATTCTGTGAAAAGGTGGTGAATCTGTTTCATTTTGCCACTAGTTTCAGGAGTAGTTTTGTCATTAGCAATGAAACATTTGGTCTTTTATAACCTCAGTTCTAATTTAAAAAGCCAACTTGTTAAAGGAAATTGAATTAAAAAATAGATATTTTAGTCTTAAAACCTATGTAATAACCCATGCATTGATTCTGTGTCGTATCTCCTAATAACCTTCTGTTATCTACAGAAGAAGCTGTAATGTGGCCTTCTGGAGACGGAAAATAAACTAAATTTTGCTAGTACTACTAGCCATAGAGCTGTTTCAACTTGTTTTTATTGATATCATTAGAAGAAACGTGAATATTCATGCTTGACATGAAAACAAAATGTTTTTGGTGAAAAGAGCAGTCCTGCCTCCCTGCCTCCCTTCCTTCCTGCCTTCCTGTCTCCCTCCCATCTTCCTTCCCGCCTTCCTTCCTTCCTTCCTTCCTTCCTTCCTTCCTTCC
>NW_026624207.1:96404-126803 GCF_030028575.1 Malurus melanocephalus
TTCCTTCCTTCCTTCCTTCCTTCCTTCCTTCCTTCCTTCCTTCCTTCCTTCCTTCCTTCCTGTTGGATTTGGGAACGTAATCGATGTTAATTGTGTATATTTGCCTTGGATAATTGTTTGAATGGCTATCATAAAATGAACATTACCCATAACTGGTTATGTCAAAACTGGCAATGAAGAATGCAGGCTGGTGATTTTAAAGGAGTAGACTGTATTTGTTTTCACCTCTCACTTGCAACTCGTAGGGCTTGGTGAAGTAAAATCGTGTCTTTGCTTTTCTCTTCATATAAAACTGACAGTCGTGCTTTACTAAGGCAAACAAAAGAACCTATAGTTTTGATATGTAAGATACTAAGTTATTTAACTAATTCCATTAATGTGCCTTAAATTATGAGAAATTATGATTATTTCTTACTATATTTGATCTTTATCTTATTAAGTGACAATAATGCAGATGCTAAATGACACCTTCCAAACAAAACACATTCTAAATTTAATTACGCCAAGTGTAATCTCAGAAATCTAAACATATTAGCATATGAATATTTTAATTCTGCACAATAAATAGAAGCAGGCTGAGTTGTTACGTTACAAAAATTTGCAGATATAAGTTTTCTTTTTGTTGGACCTTTTTTTTGCTCTCCAGAACTAGATCCAAATTATGGGATTTTAACTTCACAGATAATCAATAATCCATAATTCAATACGCTTTTCCTCAAATGTAAATATTCTTCTTACTGGATCTACATTATTTAAATTCCAGACAATATTACTTGTTCAGCAATATGCAAAATTCTTATTACAGTCTGAGATGAGAAGACATGATCTTGAAGAAGCAGGAGACAGTTAAAAAATCCACAACTGATTTCAAAGCTGAACAATTCTTGACTGATTGAGACTCAGAAGGCATTAAGTGACATCAACCTTTATGACTACAGGTGAATAGAAAGTCTTTAATATTTTTGAAAAAGATTCTTGACCACTGATAATGACATAAAAACAAGGTAACCTCAGTGGTTTTGCATGCATTTACATGGATTCGAGCCTTATTTGCAAGGGAAACGAAGAAGAGTAGTAAATTTATTAGAAGATGCAGATGCAGTGGATAGTTTCAAAACTTAAAGAGGTTGGCTTATCCCCAGTATATACTCTCAGCTGTTTCAGTGATGCAATAAGTGACTTTGTCTTCATATAACTACCAAAATGTATGCACAAATTACATAAATAAAGCAGCGTAATGGCTTGCAACAAAACAATTTCTCAAAGGGTATTTAAAAGCGGTTTGAGAGCATTAGAATTGGGCTAATACAGTTTGTCTTGCAGTGTGATCTTTCCCCTCTTTGTGTATCACAGGGAAACAGTTAATCATTAATAATTCAGTTATAAAATTGCCTCACCGTGTGGCTTTCCACAGCAAGATCCAGTCGTGAAATTTTCCTCACAAGAGAATGGACAAAAAGTGTCATGGGATACATCAAAATCATTTGTTGCCGAAGAACAAGGTTTCTGAATCTGATTTCACCAGTCACGGTTTCTGTATAAACTGTTGCCAATAAACAGTCACAACAAAGGGAAAAGAAACCGTGCTGTGTCAGTGAGGGAAATGGATATTGAGATAGACCGAGGGGGAAAAAAATCCCACATGCTGTTACGTGATTACACAATAGAGGAACTGAGCCTGGTGTATCTTTTAGAAACCTTTTGCTACCTACATATGGGTATTTCAAAGTAAATAAAATATTGTGAAAGCCCTTTTTCCCTGTTCTGTTAGTGTACTATTGCTTTCTTTAGATTTTGTACATGGCATCTTGCCAGTGTATAGTTTCAGTTGTTAACTGATAAATGCCACCCCCACGGGTTTCTTTCCGGTCACTCTGCCGGTCTGAAACTCACAATTTCCACCAAGTTCTGGAGTTGGCTCTGTATTTGGTTCCGCCTAAATTCTTCTTATTTTTGTGCTTGAAAATTCAGGTAAAGGCTAAATATTTTATTTATCCAAACTTTTAATACTCAGCAATTTTCATCCTGAAGGGTCGAAATATTTTATAACTGCGACGTGCGGGCCTGGGCCCTCGGGGGTGGGGCGTCACCTGGTGGATTGCTGACGTCATAAATTGAGTCTTGCGCTGAATCACAAAATATTAAATTGGAAGCGACCCACAAGGCTCATCGTGTCCTTATGCACCTGCATCTTAACAACCTTTACATTGGTCTCCTGTACATAAGGATTAGAATTCATCTTTTAAATGCATTATGACCTTTTGCTGAGACCATGTCCATCCAATGGAGAAATATGCTCTCATTGTCTCTTGTGCTGTTTCCTCTCTACTTTGCCTGATACTCGAGTTAAGACTATCTTTGATTCTYCTTCTATACAATAACATCAGCAAAAAAACCCAGCAGCCTTGTTCTCCCTATCAGTTTCTCTTCAATTTCTCCTCTCTCTGTTAGCAGCTCTTCCCAGCCCTTCATCCTAGTCTCTTCGAATCAAATAGTACTTTGCCCACTACTTCTCTGTGGGAATCATTGAACAAAATGTAACACAATTCAATCATATGGAAAAACGTATTTAAAAGCATGAATGGAAACAGAATCAAGGATATTGTAAACAGCAGCAATAGAACTCTCTACAATTTAGGTGCCACCCGGCTAGTTTCTAACCAGCCTGGCTAGTCTTACACGTGTCCCGGATCTGTCAGACCTATTAGGCACGGACACGCTGGACTTGTATGCGTTGTAGCCCCGAGCCAGGGTGGCTGGTTGTGTTTTCTTTTTCTTTTTTTCTTTTCCTTTTTTTAAAAAAACTTTTTTCTTCCTTCCTCTTCCCGTCTTAAAGCATAGCCAGACCGTCGGACACTCCTTTATCGGACTCGCAACCGCGTGATCTACGGCACTCACCGTGATAAGGGGATTCAGGAAAGCCCCGTCCCAGACTGCTGACAGATGGATGTTGGACGAGTAAAATACTGAGGCTCGTGACTACTATGATGCAAGTCTAGACTTCTTAGTAATAAAATAACCTGCCTTCCTCAGAGTCTGGTTCATAAACACAGTGTGAAGTCTCTGCTATATTCTGTGGTGGGCAGGAACACTGGAAATCATAATTACTTAGGATCGTTTATCTAAAATCTCTCTGATTATGTGAAGACTTGGCATTTTAAAAATTTGCGAAAATTATCTTCTGATTTGCTACATCACGCGACATTTCCCCGTCAAGTAAACATGCTTGTCAATACCCGTTACTTTCAAGAGGACAAAACTCAGGCCTCGATCCAATTAAAACGATTGGCAATTCTGTTGCATTGCCATCGAGGGGGCTGTGTCCAGCATCCCCATCCCGCCGTGTCCTTCAGGGACAGGCTGCCGTACCTGGTCACGAGAGACCGGGGAATTAATTTACAGTACAGGGCTCAGGCAAGGAAGAGGCTGCGACACAGAGAGAAAACTCAAAGACCCTGTTGCTGTKTTCAGGCTGAACGTGGAAGTCGATTCCGATGTCTCTGGGGCCGCTGCTCCGCGCACGAAAACGAATCCTGTCACGACTGCGAGGGTTTTTCAGCTCTCGCCCGAGCCCCGCGGGTGCCGCAGCTCCGCCCGCCCTCAGCCCCGCCTCAGGGCTCCGCCGCTGCGCGCGGTGATGCGGGGCCGGGCCGCGCGGCCGAGGCTCTCGCGAGAGTTGGGAGCAGCGGTGCCTGGCAGCCGAGCGGTCTCGCGCCGCCGCCATTGTGCCGCGGGAGCGGCGCAACCGGGCGTTGCGGCCCGGCCTGCGCGGAGGCCCCGCCGTGACGGTGAGTACGGACCGGCCGCGTTGACCGACGCGGACCGGGTCGCGCCCGCTGCGGGGTCCGGCCCTGCCCGATGGCCTCGCTCCGGGACCGGGGGAACCATTTTGTGCCGTGCTGGGACGGGCCTACCCGCCCTTCTCTCCGCCATCGCCCCCAATGGCCGCTGGGCTCCGCRCCCGCTCTCGGAGCGAAGCGGTGTGACACCTGCCGCCCCCCGTTCCTCTCCGCCCCCCTCGCGGCCTTTGCCCGGCGGTTGGGGCCAGATGCTGCGGGATCGGGTGCGGCCGCGGGCTCCGGCCGGGCCTGAGCCGTGCGGGCCGCTCCCCGGGGCCCGGCGGGGGAGGCGCGGTGCTCTCCGCGCTTCTGCGGAGCATCCGCTGTCTCCGGGCTGCGGGAATAGCCCTGCGTTACGGCACCAGCCGCTGCAGCGTGGGCAGTCATCGGCATTTGTAAATATTCTTGCTTCTCATTGGATTGCTGAGGCCGCCGAGTTATTTGTCTGTTTTACTGCACTGAAGATTGAGGAAGTAGCCTCAACGAAAAACTGCACAGTCTGAAAGAAAGACTCGTTCGTGAGCTCCATTTTGTTTGTCATAAAAACGTGATTGTGAGTAAGCCCCGAGGAAGACACGTGAGCACAAATAGATCGAGTGAAAATCTTCCGAATAGTTTTACGTTAAACCGCATAGGAACACGTAGGCATGAGAGCACGAGTCTTACATAGAAGTGTCACTGCATAGTTCCAAGTTAGAAGACTTGAATTTAGGAGCAGGTTGTGAAACTCATGCTTCCTTCTGATGGAGTGTACAAGAACGCTTAAAACCGGTAGTAGAAATCACAGAAGCTGGCAAAGGCTATACTTACCGGTAGGCATAACTAATTGAGATTACTCCTTTTTCATCAGTAGAGAGGGTCTCAGCAGGAGAGAAATACTTACTCTCTGTGTTACTTTTGAGATTACATTGCTTTCCCCAGGGACCTCTGGATCTTTTTTTGCTTTGTTGTCTCTGTCCATGACTATGTTAGGTAGGTTGATCTTTTATAATGCCGTTGGAGGGATGGCAGATCAAGAAAGGCAGGACATTTGATCTGTGAAATGCCTCGATACGGTTTTGTCTGTTCAACTGCATCTCTCCCCATCTGGGTAAGACTATGAGGAAAAGCTGAAATAATTGGGGTTGTTTGGCCTGGAGAAGAGAAGGCTCTGAGGAAACCTCACTGCAGCTTTTCAGTACTTTAAAAGGGCCCATTATAAAGATGGAAACAGACATTTAGTAGAGCCCGTTGTGATAGGACAAGGTGTAAATTTAAGGAAGGCATTTTTGTGATGAAATACGGGCACAAATTGCCCAGAGAGGTGGTAGATGATCTGTTCCTGAAAACATGCAAGGTCAAATGGGATGGGACTCCCGATTCATCTGATCTGTGTGAAGATGTTCCTGCTCATTGCAGGGTGGTTGCACTAGATGTCCTTCAACTATTCCCTCCAGCTCAAACTATTCTCTGATTTCTGCAAGTTGGATTGCAAGTAAATTTTATCAAGGATGCCCAGAAATTGAAGAGCTTTTGAGTAGCATATTTTGAAAAATTATTACTCTTAATGACCTGTCACTGGATCTCTGTTGAAAGGTGAAGGTAAAATCCAATTTCCTTGAGCAGAAGTTCTTTGCCTAAACGATAAGGCCTTTTATTCAGTGTCTTTTCACCTCTGCATCAGACACGGCAGATGTCAAATGCATGACTCTGCTTGATCTTTACAGCAGATCCTTCTGCTTTGCTGACTGAGGCCAAGACAGCTGAAAAAAATGTAAGGTTATATTCCAGAAATTAATCACAGTGTGTATACATAAACTGAGGCATTAAATGTTGCCTGTTTTATCCTGCTGACTTGATTTGGTTTCAACACCTTTCTTTGGGTAGTTTCTTCAAAATTCCTTTACTTAGAGAAAGAAAATATTAGATAGATAGTATTATCCTGACATACTTCAGTTGAAATCACAACCTGTGCTGATTTAGAAGTTTAGGGTGATGGATATGGTTGTCCTCTCGGGGCTACCACTGAAGGAGAAAATTAGTCCAGTGCCTATTTATGTGTATCTGTAGAAGCACTTTGCTAATTTTGGACTCCATTTCAGCTTCTGCAGGTAGTTGGCTCTTGTGTCTAGTCTTCGACCCTGCTCTCTTCTGTCTTAATGATCTTACTTTTTTCTGTTATGTGGATGGTGCACAAGCGATTTTATTAGTATTAGGTGATCTCTCTAATTTGGTCTTTGAAGTTGTTCTAACACTTCTGTCTCCTCTGCTGTTTCATCTGGACATTAATTCCTACTAGTAAGAGCTTCCATCTCTTCTTGAAACTTCGCATTTTCTATGTWCAGCAGTGTCTGACTTTTATCTGCGTTATTTAATTTGTCCTGTTCCATTTCTGAATCCAAGTGATTCAGAAGCAGAAAGCTCCATAATAAAGGAGATAATGCTGGTACTCTTTGTCGGCTATTTCATAGTACAGAATTGGATCCATTATTTTGTGTATTTTTTTCCTTGTATTTTATGAAGGTAAAACATTGACAAACAGTCCTTTGAGTATCAGATCTCATCAAAACTACCGCTGTACTGTCCAGCATACACTCTATATTACTGTGACATTGTTTTAGCCTCACAGTTTGCAAAAAACTAAAGTTGAGTGATTTACACTCGGTGCAGCTTGATTCAAGTACTAAACTTGTAGTACACATTACAGCAGATTACTCTGAAGGTCAATTTAACTGTCATTATAGTTTAGGAATAATTACGATTGTTACATTTTATTGAAGTAATGATCCACTCGAAGTGGTGTTGTTTAGATAATTACATTTGTTCTCAATTTCTTTTAAACTTCCACAACTTACAGTATTCTTTTGAACTCTGGAGTACCGCTTAGAACATTCTTATTGTCAGAGATGTGTTCACAACTTGAGAATTGCATAAATTGCTCGGTATTTACCCAGGGTTTCAAATGTGATCTGGGAAATYAAATTATTTCATTATGTCAGTTTATTGATACAAAGCTGGGCAAGTGAGCGTTTCAGATTTCTGATCAGATGTTGTTTAACTGGTGACAGTTCTGGCAAATATGAATTTGTTACTAGTGTTGGAAGCGTGGTCTAGAAGCTGGTGTAGAATAAGCTGGTAGCTCTTTTGTACACAAAAGCAAACRGTCATTTAAACTCAATATACTTTATTTTTTTAAAGTCCTACTTTCAAGATTAAGCATTTTGGCTACTTTGTGTTTTGACTGTTGTCAAAAGCTTGCTAGTAACTGAATATGCTTGAGAATAGTGGTTAAGGGAACTAACCTCATCTGTCCGGACTGTTTGGTCAATGGACTTCTGTACAAACTGGCTTTTACCAGGTAGAGTATTTAATGCAGCATTGGCAAAGATTAGAAGTCCCCAGTACATGAACTCGCCTTGACACTGCAGCCAAACATGAGGTGTGTCAGGATTGATGTAGCAGCCTTTTTCGGAATGTGATACTGATGAACGTGGCTGAATTGTGGGAAAGATGGGTTTTATTGATGGTGAGGTGTTTTTTTTTTTATTTTTTTATTTTTGGGTTTGGTTTTTTTTTTTAATCAATTAGCTTACTCCTATCCTCAGATTAGGCCACAATTAAAAGTGGTTAAATAGACTGTACAGCTTCTGCACATCACCTTGTATCGGTGGCATTCTTGGCCATCTGTTTGAGTTGTTAGGTAACATGCTACTCTTCGTGTACCGCACCGCTGAGGATACTGCAGTTACCTTAAATTTTTTATTTAAGAGCTATCGCATGTGGTCTGATTCTTGTCTGTACTATCCTGAGGAGGAAGCATTTAGCTGTCTGGAGTTTTAGAGAAATGTTAATTCAGATACTTTTTCAAGGACAGAGATGACCGTAGGAACGATTCTCATAGGGAAAAGGTACCAGCATTTCTTTTGAAATGTCTGGAAATAGCATATAAACACTCAGCGAGTGAGAAGTAAATTTATAAATACAGCTATGAGATAGCCTGTACTGCTTTGCATATGTTAGCTTCCATGGGAGTTGGCTTTGGACAAGTTGAAGGCAGGTAGTCTGCAGATACGTTTTTTCACAGAAGGGTGAACTTAGATAATTTAGACCTGGAGGAATGAGTCTGAATATGATTTCTGCAATTGTTGAGATGCAGTTAATTAGCAAAACCATAATACATGAATTTAAGAAGTTTGAGTACTCTATTCCTGACTCATTTTGTGTTAATACAAGCACCGTGTAGTTCTTAAGGGAGCACATCTTATATTTATAATAGCAAGAATATATTGTACCAAAATTATAACTTTGGCAAAAGGGATTGTATTTCTAGTTTTCTAATGTGGGATGGGAGGATATGTAAAGAAGAGGTTAAAACAAAAACTAGGAAAAGGACTTGTTTCCCCATTTTACTATACACAGTCAGACCCAAGCACTGTGTAAATATTTGTATGTGTGAATCATATTTATGTTACTCTTGGAGTGACTTGTGCCTGTTTTGTATGAGTTCCCTGCCTCTATGAGAAAAATGATCAATATGCCCTTGTGCAGGATGCAAAGAATGGAGTCAAAACCCTCAAGAATTCCTCGCAGGATAGCCGTTCAGACTTCCAGCTCTCCTCTAGGATCTGGGACTGGAAACAGTTTGTCTGGTGCATATAGTACAAGAGAATCTTCGTGGAGATTAGAATCTGGATACCAGGTAATGTTTTTTTTTTTCTTTCCTATTGTGAAGTATAAATAATTTTGAAGTGTGTTTTTTACCAAGAAAAGCCCCAGAAGTCAGACAAAGAAAATTTCTACAATGGAAGGATTTCCTAACCAGGCCAATGACAGTAGCACTAAACTGGTAGTTCTAGGTTTTCTGGTTTTACCTGCTCTTGTTTTAGCTGCGCCTTTAGAAAACAGCTGTTTGATGAATGAGAGGACATCCTGCTAATAATGGATCTATTTTCTTATTAGTCACTGCCATATTAAACCTGGGTTGATGGAGTTTTCTGATGAGGGACAGGTGAGGATTTTGTTTGAACTTCGTCGCGTATAGGTCATTACACTTGGCGTGTCGATGCTAAAGGTATGGGATTACACGGTGAGTTAACGAGGCCGTACTGTTCTGCAGCACCTCTTGCGTTTATATTTTGCCAAGGTACGAAGAGGAGCTTTAGACTCGCATCAGGCTGTTACGTCAGTATGTTAGTACAGCTTGGCTTTGTGTGCAATCCATTTGCTGTTTCACTAGCAGTATTTCACACTAACCAAACTACTTTTATTGGGGAAGGGAGATGTGCTCAAGAGGAGGTATTCACTCTGTGCAGGTACTTTCAGTTTGGGAGAGCATTATGGGAAGCAGAGATTAAACTACTTTAGAAATTATTCTGGGCACTTGGGAGCAACAAATATTTTGGTCCAATTATCCTAGGGGTTTTTTTTCTGCTGCTGTCAGCAATTCTTGCCTCCATTTTGGGCCCAGAAATATAAACCCATTTCGATCTTCAAAATTGCAGAAACTTAATTCTGTGATTAAGTGTTCACATTTATTTTAAAAAATGGATTTTTGGTCCCTGCTGGCAAGCTATCTGGGACATTGTATTATATAATGCCTTTTTGAGAAACAGTTTTACAGGTAATAGAATGTTATTTTTAGCACAATTAAGTGTACGTGTGTTACATTTTTGTTATCTCTAGTATGCACGTGCTTGTTATTATATAAGCTATAGGGAAAGTACTAGGGGAGGGAATTGTCAGTCATTTTTGCATGTTGTAGTCCTACATGTTTTTCACTGTCTGCTCAGCAAAAGCAAATCAAACAGTCTCGCTCTTCCGTAGAGATTTATGGACGCAGTCCACGCATGGCGTACGTGTATTGTAAGCTGTCGATCGGGAGTTTTCAGCTGAAACTGGTGCTGTGACGTTTGACATGTTACCTCTGTTAAAAATTTTAACAAAACATACCTTACATTGTTTATTGCACAAACTGCAAGGTGTTCACTGCGCTGCATTTTCTTTTGACTATTTCCCCTTCAGCAAAGCGTTTCTAAGCTGCGGAATGATCTTTATGACACTTGCCAGTTATAACAGAAGGGAAAATATTTGTGTAGAAGATTATGTTGTATCCCTTTTATCCACTCCCAGTTTGTACAAGGTAGTCTGAGAGCTTGTTACATGAGACTTRTGCTTAGTAATAAAATCATAGGGAAACTCCCTCTCTTGACTAACTTATGGCACTTACAGAGCTGGTAGGAACAAATTCCTTTATTGCTTGCAGCTTAGGATTACAGAGACAGAAGCAAGAAGGTTAAGTTTAAGGCTAGTCAGATAGGAATGCAAATGACAGGCATTTTCACTTCGTTAATCTATTCGAAAGCATACCTTAAGATATTTAGGCGCTATTTCAGTTACAAATGATTTAAAAGATATCACTTAGAAGAAAAAAAGTATCACTATCAGTAATGCTTTAGATATAAAGAGGACTTGGATTTTTCATACAGAATTTCTATAGAGAGAATAATTGTAACTTAACTCAAGAAAGTCTGGGACAGAGCAGTCAAATTTGTATTTGTTTTTGATTAGGGCTAAAAGATCAAAACTGTTTATATGGGGTGGGTATATTCTGCTTCCCTTTTTTCTTTTTTTTTCACGTAAGTATGAATTCTTGTATGTCACGCTCTTTTGAGATCAGTCTGGGTACTAGCCTCTGCTTATCTGAGGAGGCATAACCAAGAGATTAATTGTAAACTAATCAGATGCATGTGATAATGTTGTTGCTAGGCGACTTTAAAATGCAAWAATCTAACTAGTTTAAGGGTGTAAGAAAAAAATTCCTACACTTCATGATACAACTTAGTATACATTTTATGATAAAGGAAATACGTATTTTTTAATGGAGGGATAGCGTATAAAATTGTTTCGAATGTTTTCCCGATCGTATTTTTCAGCTACGAAAGCGGACACCAAAACCAGAGTCCCTTACGTAGGACTTGAATTGTTAAGCTCTCACGAGGGATGTTAAATAATCGCAATCTGAAGCGAAGGAAGAAAAGATGATTTTTATTGTTTTGGTTTGGTTTTGAGTTTTCATTATTGCTTAAAAAAAATGGTAACAGCCACTATTGTGTTTTTAGTATTAATAGTTCTTAGAAGGGGAACAGATCAATAATCACTTAAAAATGCTGTCTAGTGTTAATAAAATGGTTGGAATTCTTTTATTTATATTGATTTTACTAATCTCCACGGTTATGCTCTTGACCAAATAAATTGCAGTGTCTTTCCTCAGTTCTAATGTATTCATTCAAATTCAGCTTGTTTTAGAGGCCAAAGAGGCGCTTTTGTGGTCGCACGTGGGTTTTTTCGCGTAACACCAGAAAGCGAAGCCTTAATTCTGCCCTGTTGCTGCAGTATTTAAGTCGGGATAATGCCTCAAAAGCCTTACACTTCAGCTTTTCATTGTCCTAGGTCAAATGAGAGGACAGATGAACAAGGTGCTATAAAGTACATTAAACAAAAAATATCTTTCCTTTTGCCAGTGAGTCTCTCTTAAGCCTGTGTCATTTCTTGGCTATCCCTTGAGGTGCGTTATCAGAGGTTTCCAGATTCGTTACTACCTTAGCTTCCCTGTATTTTCAATATTCATATCAGATACTCAGTTGTTTTTGAATTATGAGATGCATCCAATAAGCATGGTTTTCTTTAGGAATCCAGTGTATGGAATAGTTCCAGCAGAGACTGGAGAATCGGAGAAGGAGACACCYGTGATACTCCTTGGAAGCTGCCAGCGTCATCTCCAACTCGCTACTCAGGGACACTCGATCATCCACATTCTGGAAGATTTTTGGGAAGCAGAAGCAGATTGGTGAGAACTGTTCATGTGTGATGCTGGAAAGAAAATATTGAAACCCCAGGGTTTTACTGTAGCCTTCCCAATCTGGAAAGCTGCTAGCAGGGGCTCACTGTAAAGTTTCTAGAAGAGTAGATCTTACTAATTCAAGTTGGAGCAAAAGCTAGAAGATAGCAGTGTTCAAAAACATTCAGAGGATGAAAATAGTGATTCATATTAGTTTTAGTAGGAGTTTAATTTGAGGTCAGCAGCTTTTCAAAAGTCCATTTAAAAACAAAAAAAAGAAGGGGCGATTAGAATGTCATACATGTTATAGTCCCGTGGATGGCGAAGTCGACATACTTGTTCCATTGGGTATTTATTACAAGGCATACATTTTTTTGGATAGTACTAGCTTTGTGAGTTGACACAAAGTGCAGGGGTTTGGAGGTAATTTAATCGTGAGGTGTAGTTCATAGCCCGATCACTCTTGCTCACGTGCTGCTTACAGCATACCGTGAAAGAAAATAAATGCTTGATGCTTACCTGACATTCAAGACTCGGGCCTTTACAGTTTGTCTTAACTGGGTTGTAAAATGTGCCTTCGTAACTCCAAGATTAAAGTAATTTGCTTGTGACATGCCTATGCATTGTAGAGTGACAGTGAAACACTTTGAAGCACAGCAGAAATACTGAGATTGGAAAAGCAGAAGACCGAACAAATTTGGCGTACGATAGTGAAGTAAAAATTTTACTTGCTTTCAAAGTGAAAGATGTTTGGGAACGTAAGAGCGCTCACATCGTTAAACAGGTGTTGCTTTTTCTTAGGTGACTTGAAAGTGAAGACGCAGATAGTGGGGTTGGGGAGGGAGAAACCAGCGTGYACACATTGGCCTTCAGGGGAAGTCCCGCTCGGTGCATACGTACAGTTTAAATGCAAATGGAATCTATTGTTCTGAGCGCTCTACGTACCTAGTTGAGTTGGTGCTATAGAATTTTCAAGATGAAAACACATGTTTTCCCCATTAAGGTTAATTATTCTCTTAAAGTAAATTGTAATACGCGCGAACCTTTTGGAAGACCCTCGAAATTTCCACATATCAAATAGGATATGATTAAAAGATAAGTGGCATGTTAAATAGAAGATTAAGGAGGGAAGGTAACCTGTCTTTTTACTTGGTTTCCGATGTTAGTTTCTGTCTCCCTATCTGTCTTTTTGACACGATGGGATGAGCGAAATGCGTGAGAGACTTCTTAGTTTAAAAGAGTAAAGAATTCTGGCTTAAACTCAGTAAAGTAAGTAAAAATAAAACGGAGATATAACATACTCAAATTTTGTTGATCCGTAAAGGAGGATCTCGGTTGCAGATAGTTTCTGGGAGCACGAACGGCTCAATTCAGCTTTTCGATTGTGCTCAAAGCATTTCAAATAGAAAATTAATGCCTCAACTGCAGGTAACCGGACGAACAGCTTTGTAGGCTATTCTGAGCTTTATTTTGTAACTACTACGGTGCTAGTTTCTGAAAACTTGTATTTCAGTGGTGTGCACTGCAAAAATTGTTTTGTACCTGCTCTTTACTCTGAACTTCAGTTGCAATAAGCCTGAGCTTATTGCAATCAAAATATAYTTGTTCAAACAGTTTTCTTTATGCTCACTCCTTAGCTATTTATATTCTAGGCTGATAAAGAATAGGTCGGATTGAGGTAGCTGGTCGGTTTTGGCCATTTCTGGACGCCAAAATGCATTCCCTTGGACATCTGCAAAGCTATATTTGATTGTGTTTATAGCATCTTACCCACCAGGGATACAATTGTTTTCCCCTTTTTGCAATAGCTTTTTTGTTGTAAGCCACATCTATCTGTAAAGGAAAAATAACACTGAACATTATAGAAACTGACTTGTGTTGGTAGGACTGTATTGAGTAAACCTGGAAATACTAATCGAGAATGCATGCATAATTCCTATGTTACTTTTAAAGAAAAGGGTTTATATCTGAAGTTATTCCTTACAATTGTTGTGAGTTTCACATTATGTATACTTTTGCACAGTGTAAGTGTATCTGATATTGTATGTAATTTATTTCTGAATTTATTTCAGTCTACATCTTCTTCCTCTCATTTTACATCTGGGTGTTATGGTGAGTCTGAGAGAACTCAGGGAGCATATTCAAGACTGCATAGCCAGCAGCAAGATAGTGATTCAAAGAGACCTAAGCTATCTTGTACATCTACCTCTTCTGTGAGAAGTAATGGCTTGACTGTCTTTTCAGGTGAGAGGTTCATTACTTTAGCTGAGTTATACCAAAAAGTGTCTGAGTCGTAAGATCAGGTTTTATCGTATTTTAAAAGACTTGCTTTCAGTATTAGGCTTTTATTTTTCTTAAATAATAAGAACTTACGCCTACCGGAAGAGCGTGTTCACAATGACAGCAGTATCCGAAGTTCTAAGTATGCCGTTAAATGTGGTA
Organism: Malurus melanocephalus; assembly: GCF_030028575.1. Taxonomy (NCBI): domain Eukaryota; kingdom Metazoa; phylum Chordata; class Aves; order Passeriformes; family Maluridae; genus Malurus; species Malurus melanocephalus. The sequence continues at coordinate 110,502 of NW_026624207.1, forward strand.
TTTTGAAAATCAAATTGTATTTGTGTCATTTCAGAATTATTACCTGTACCTATTCCATCTGTAGTCAAGCTGAACTTTATGGCTCAAATGTGTTTTAATTGGTTAAGATCTCTATAAAAGAATGAGTGCAGCCGCCCTATTTCACGAGTCAAATTGTGTGGATACATCGATGTGTGACAAACAAAATCTTTACCATACTTAGCAATATGTTTGAGCACAGTGCCACGGCCGGTTCGAACACTGTTGCGAGGGGTCGTGGAAGAAATCGTTCCTTTTCTAGCAGGGCCTAAACTCATTCTCTAGGTCTGCCTGATAGAAACATTCTACACTAAGGGCTCTTTCAGGAAAACCTGAGATTTTCATTGAAGCTACGGGGRAGTTTGTGAAACTTGGATAGACAGAAGTCATGCAATATGCCAAAAAAAGTTTAAAGCTCAGRAAATAACAGTCAAAACCTTATAATGAAAGTATTTCTAGAACATTTTGAAGCAGAACATTAGATTAATTCAGGTAACCCATGTGAGTATGGATTAATGGGGTTTTTTTTATATCCCCTCACGGAACTGTGCAGCCATCCGAATAAAAACTAGTAAATTCTTGCTCAAAAACCCCAGTATTATTGATACTTTCTTACTCTGTTAATGAAATGACAATCATCAATATTTCTCGCTATGGTGTAGGACTGTTTAACTTTCCATTTCTACGTTGGTTGGTCATCGCACTGCCGACTAACGAGCGCTTAAATATGGTTTTGAAAGTTAGCAATGGAACAGTATCAAGGTGAATTTTTCAGAACCCTTGAGAAGACTTTTGGAACGAGAGTCTTTGTTTCTAAACAAAAGACAAGATCCTTTTTTATGCCGAAGTGTTTTGCTCTGTAATATGAACAAGAACGGTATCGGTCCCTGTTTTCCAAGTTCTGTCTAAACTCCATTTAAGCTTAATCAGCTTATTTTTATGAGAAATGGAATTTAATTTGTTCAAGTAGAACGGCAGCATTTCCTAAGTCTCAAGCTGCCGTTTTGCTACGTTGCGAAACCTATTTGAAAACTAGCTACCATTAGGAAGCAAGATGCTACTTCTCTTCCTCTTCGTCCCGTGAGTGTTAATGGGTCTGACTGCTCACATGAAAGTATTATTACTTCTTGTTCGATTTAACTTTGAGAAACTAACTTGCTGAAGGGTGGATCAAGTGCCAGCATCAGTGGAATGCTCTCGGCTTTATGTCGGCAGCTGGGCACTCGGTCGGCTTAGCGGTAATGTTAAACGCGCCCTTGATGTGAATGACGCCCTTGATGATGCTGCATAAGTGCCAGCTTTGATGGATTTTTAGATTGCTACAAAAACAGGAGATGTATTTACTTTTGCTTTCTAGATTCCTCGTGGAGATGCAGTAGAATTCCTAGATCTTCATCGGTAATGCTCGGCTCCCTTGGAACTGATCTGGTGGGAGAGCGAACACAGTTAGAAAGAAGAACGGATCTGTCCGTTAATAACCTGGTGGATCCCAGCTACAGAAACAATGACTTTTCACCTTCAACATGTACGTTTCGTATAACCGAAAGYTCGTAAACCTGCGGTTTGTACGGATTTTAGTTTATTGACGTGTTCATAGATTCACAGAATTATTAGTTTTGTAAGGGACCTTTTGTTCCACGCCCTGCTGTGGAAAGGGACACCTTCCACTGTCCCGGGTCGTTCCGAGCCTAGCCGACCTGGGCTCGGACGCTTCTGGGGGTGGGGCATCCAAAACTTCTCTGAGTATGTCCCTCTAATATTTTATTGAAAACAAATACCAAATATATTTTAAAATAAAACAAACACCAAATATATTTTAAGAATATTTAATATATTCTTTTAAATGAAGTTTATCGGCCACTTTTCATGTATTGTCCAAACCATTGAGGCATATACGAACGGTCTAGAATGTAGATTCATTCACTCACGTGAAAGCGGTGTTGGTGTTCGCCACTGTACCTCTGTGATTAGTGAGTAAAGCTCTTTTCTTCTTCATCTTAAAATCTCTTTGTGTTTAGGTATGGGAAGAGAAAAACCATTGATTTCACCCAGGAAAGATTTTTCTTAATGGTGCAAATTCTCTCTTTTTATTTGGCTTCTCAAATGGTTATTAGGGAAAACTGCTAGACCGCTGAAAAGAAAAATGAGTAAACACACACTTTACATGAGGTGAGAGCTTTGTCTCGTGGCAACTTCTAGGACCAGTTAGGACTTCTGCGCTGTCATTCGCGCTTTCCATTTGGAGTGTCATGGCCTTCTGTAGCTGTCTCGGGGAAGCTCACCGTTAGTCACGATGTGCCACCTTTTGCAGATGAATTAGTGGTATTTCATAACGGAGAAATTTTRAAAAATGCCATTTTTATAAGTACAGAAGATAAGCAGAAAAGATAAAGAGTACTTCCAGAAGCTATCGTGCAGTCTCGCTCAACAGAGGATTAGGTTTTAGGGTCACGATACTCTAATGCTTTTTAATAAGTTAAACTACCAGGTAGAGCCTAGTGGGAGAACTGGATTGGTGAGCAGCCTTGCTTTCTACCGTCCACGCTGCTTTTCTCACAACAGCGCTGCTATTAAGTGCTATAAAATAACTCCCAGCTGTGCTCCCCGATGCGTAATCGAAACCGTACGGCAGACGCGTGGCCTCTGCGCAGACGTTTCATTGGTTGGAATCCGCCGCCTAAATAAATCTCACCTTCGTCGGTAAATGGTGATTGCGATGCAGAGCCCATTAAAAGAAAGTCACCAGAACCACAAAGATGAAAGTTTTCAATTCCAGAATACATAGAGAGAGCATCTGTTTCCTGCCCTTATCTACGCATGCTTGTTCCTTCCACAACCCACAACCTACTCACGACCCCCAAATGCAGCCATTTGAGGAAGGAGATTAGCCGCCTCATTGTGTTTAGATACTGGGACAGCGGTTTTGGGAAAATACGCTCGTGAGACCCATAGAATGGTTTGGGTTGGAAGTGACCTTGGAAGTCCTCCAGTCCAATTCCGCTGCAATGAGCAGGGACATATTCAGCTAGGTCAGGGTCAGCCTTGTTTAGCCTGACCATGAATGTTTCCTGATGGTTTGAGCTCGTCACAGCATTTTCTTCTGCTTTTCTGCAACAGATCTTCGAGACAGGCCTGCCTCTTCATATGCAGAGGGAGCAAGACCAAAAGAGAACTCATTAAGCGCTTTGAGGCTGAATGCATCCGTGAACCGCCAGTTGCCTTCTGATCATCAGCCWTCTTTTTTCAACAGAGACTCTAACATGAGCTCTTCAAGATCCAACTATTCAAGACAAAGGAGAAATGAATTGGAATCTCCCCAGAGGAGCGTGCAGCCAGCATTTTCTCTTACTGCCATTAGAGATGAGACCCCTTCCTCGAGTGGTTCTGAAAGGGTTTTATCTTCTCAGAGGTCGCTGAACGAGCCTGCGGCTGATGGTGAAGGGAGGCGCACAACCAGACAGTTGCTGTCTCGTTTAGCATCGAGTGTATCATCTACATTTTTCTCTCGAAGGTCTAGCCAAGACCCATTGCATACAAGATCATTAGGCGCTGAAGAGTCAACGGTGGTCCCGAGGGTTCAAGCTACCACTCTGACGAGTAGTAATGGAGCTGCGACTCCGGAAGTTCCAGGACTTCAGTCATCCGAAGCTTCTCAGGGGTTTAGCTTTCTTGGACGACGATGGGGTTTATCGGGAGTTTCACACAATCGCAGCTCCGAATCTGACGGAGAAAGTTACAGACCAGACACCGAAAATAGAAGCACGGGATCCTGGTTGTCATCCTCTTTGAGGAATAGATGTACGCCTCTCTTTTCCAGAAGGAGAAGAGAAGGAAGAGATGAATCCGCAAGGATCTCTACCTCTGATACGACCGCTAGATCGCAACACGTCTTTAGAAGGAGAGAATCGGGTGAGGAGACATCTCTCGAAGCATCAGATCACCCTCCTCGGGCTTCCGTTAGCAGACCACCGACACCCGCAGTATCCGGTATTTCTATGGCTACGGCCTCCCCACCGGATTCAGCTCACAGTAGAAGAAATTTGGGAATCCTTCCCGGTTCCCTCTTCCGCTTTGCAGTGCCTCCAACATTAGGAAGCGGTCTGTCTGACAATCTTATGATAACTGTAGATATTATTCCTTCTGGGTGGAATGAGACTGATGGACAAGAAAGTGGCAAGTCTAAAATACCGCCATCGAGAGATCCAGAAAGACTCCAGAAAATTAAAGAAAGGTGAGTTACTATGTTCTTTTCGAGATAGTAGAATGTACCTGTCTTAACATGAGAGGGCTTTCTGCAGTCATGATTTTAAAAGAAAACTTCCCCTCAGAGGAGGCAGCAGCTTAGTCCCCGTCACCCGTATCCTCGCTTTTCTTTAAGAGTTTCTTTAAAAGCAAATTGTTTTGATTCTCATAGTTTGATAAATGGAATTTTCATTATAAAAAGTCCTACGTGAAATGTCACAGCATTTGTTGGTATTCTATCCTATTCAGCCTGCTTTTAGAAGACTCTGAAGATGAAGAGGGTGACTTATGTAGAATCTGTCAGATGCCCTCTGCAAGTTCTGACAACCTTTTAATAGAGCCATGCAAATGCACCGGAAGTCTGCGGTATGTTCATCAGGAGTGCATGAAGAAGTGGCTGCAATCGAAGATAAATTCAGGTAAAGCAGAGTCTAGGCTGAGGTACACTTCCAGTTCTATCCATAGGCTTATTGGAAGGGTTGCACTTACTGAGGTATTTGGCTGAAAAGCGAGCAGCGGGGACAAACGGCAGTCCGGTGCTTCCGGGCTTTTTGCGTGTCTGTTGTGTCCGTGCGGTTTCTCGGGTGAGTAATTCCAATAACTGTATTTCTTGTTTAGAGAGCTACGTTTTTTGGGGTTGTCCGCATTAGACGAAATACAACATTGCAGAAGTAAGTTTAGATCTACTCTGCCGCTTTAGGTGGCATTTGTTACCCTCCCTTCCTTAAGGAAAAGGTTGCGGTTTTTTTCGAGACTTCTATAGCCAAGCTAACTGTTAGCAGCGATAGGAATTTGAAAATCCAAAAATTATTTTCAATTGTAACTGGACTTAAGTACTTAATTTGGTTTTTTTTAAAGATACTAGCTTGTGTTTAGGGCTGCTTTAAAACCGCTCATTCGAAAATTATTTCCAAGTGCATATATAATTCTTTAAGAAGCACCTCAGATATTTTTAACAAATTGATTGACCAGTTTATGACTGTTATCTGCAGTATTATTAAGACCTAAAAATAGGCGGCTCGATCGATAGGAGACGTGAAATAGTGTCGTACCAAAGGGAGACGCTAGTATCTGTTGACTTTTTTACTCGGCACTGGTGGACAGGCTTCAGAGTAGGGATGTCTTAGAAGCTTTAGCCTGTAGAAGAAATTTATTTAAAGTTTTCGACCGTACGTAAAGACATAAGTCCGCTATCGATTCGCTTTGTTCATCYTGTCGCTTACGGAGGAGCTCGTTTTAAAACCGACACTTGAACACGAAATGTAACTTAACGATAACTTTTTTCTGGCGTATTTATAGTTTCTTTTGCGTGTATTTGGATTACACAGTAAAATTCAGAAAGTCCGAGAAGCGATTTTACGTGACTTGCGGGAAGAGGCATATTACGTACGGAGCGAACGTGAGGCAAAATACGTGCGGCTGGATAGAGAATAAACATCCTATGGCATTTAAATTCTGACAATAGCAGATGTTGCTATGTTTCTGTTAGAGGCTTTCCTTTCCTCTAACCTTGCTCTGCAAAATAAAGCCAAAAATTAGGTGGAGTTTTTAATGTGTATGTGAGTGTGTCATATGTTATGGACGGTTGAAACTTGACACTGAGTTTTCCCCTTGCCTGCCTCCCCGCCAGGTTCTTCTTTGGAAGCGGTGACAACTTGTGAATTGTGCAAGGAGAAGTTGCATCTTAATCTGGAAGACTTTGACGTTCAGGAACTCTATAGGGCACACGCCAATGAGCAAGTTAGTATATTTTACCTAATTTGGTAAGTGCCGGTTTAGCGCTGGGAGGGCGGTCTTCTTTAGCGAAGGCAAATGCGTCTCCATTTTGGAAGGACTGTTAGGCATATAAATTAATGTCAACATGGAATAGATTTTTCTCCTCAATATTCTGACTGCCACTATCACCTTCCTGCTATGCTTCCTATAACTGAGCTTTCAGTAAGTGTTACATTTCTGTTTTCTTAGCTGCGGATCTGGTATCTAGCTTTGTAATCCAACGTCTCTGCCACATAGTTGCGGTGTGACTTCTAGCACGATTAACAAATTAAAAATAATCAATGGCCCATTGGTATTACTCTTATTATAGAAAATAGGTTATCTTGGAACTACTGATTTGTGTAGTACTTGAAAATGAGTAGATAACACAAAGCTAGTGTTTTTAATGAGCTCTATTCAGTGGGTTTTTCCCTATTCTCTGGGTTGTATTCTTATGATATGCAAAGACTAATGATACTAGCCTGCTCAGATGTTCAAAGGAAATACCGAGTGGCATCAATTTTGGGGCAAAACATCGGCGTCTAATTTTTTTTATGACCTCAAGCCAGGTCTTACCCTAGCAGTCTAGTTTCTATCGATTAGAGCACTCTCTGAAAAGACTTTCTTGAGAGTGCCGCCATCTTATGTTTTAGTACTACTGCTTATTGGTTGCTGTCACTGCACTCTAATAGAGATAAGAACTAGGAGTCTGTTTAAAAAAAAATTGGCTAAATTATCTGTTCGGCAGTGGTATTTTGAAAGTTTTTCATCTTTGCAGGTGAGGGAATTTCTCAGGTACTTACAACATCGTAATGTTCTTAGAATATATTCCTTTATATTGGCTTTCCGTCAAGCCTTGGGACCACTGAGAAGAAACTAGCGATGTTGGTTTTATTTCCCCAAGTGATGTAATGCCCTGACTGGCACATGCTTTCTTCTGGACTAATAATGCCGACTGAGATTTAATTTGTGGAATAGCCTTCAAGGATAACCGTTAGATTTGGGGCGGATGGAAAGGACCAGAAGCATAAGCGACTTTTCGGTAACTTAGGTTTTTTAGTATCACATTTTCCTAATTCTTTTGAACAACTACTGACAAATCTGTAACGATTCCAGTAAAAACGAATTCTTGTTCTACTTGAATCATATATGTGGATGTATTACTGACCTTCTGAATGTTTCTTTTGATCTCCTTTAAGGCAGACTATGAATTTATCAGCTCTGGTCTCTACCTTGTAGTGTTGTTACACTTATGCGAGCAGCGCTTTTCTGATATGTTAGGAACCGCAAATGAGGCCAGCACACGCGTCAGAGTAAGTATGCAGTGATTTTGTGGCAGGAATTGCTCATACGGAGAACTTGGAAGCAGATCGTTACCTTGAATGAACTAGGAGCTAGACACCCGAGAAACACGCTTTTTAAATGAATTCACGTGTAAAATGTGCGAGGCTTTTCAGTGCACTGTGTTTGATTGGAAACCGAATGTACTACAGAATTGCAGGTAGTGCACTACAGAATGCTTTTTGTCAAGGTTGTCGGTCATTCATTAGTTACACGTCGTCACAATTATTGTGAATTTATGCAACGCCGGAAGGTTAACTTCTGCGCGCAGTTAAGAGCGTCGGACTACCCGATGCGTTTAGKTTTTCTCATTATGTGAGTTCATATCACAAAGGTCTAGAACCTATGGTGCTCATCTGCCACAGCGCACCTAGATAGGTACCCGAATACTGACATTCTGCAACAGCCCGTAGCTACAGTGTAATTTCCCTGGCATTAGTTCAGGCTCCCGTTAGTTGCATTTGACTTCATTCTTGTCACTTGAAGGGCCCTGGTTTAGAAACGTGGTAAGACACCTTTAACCAGTAAGCATCGGCGTACTAAATTCTTTGTGCATGGTGATTCACTCGTAAATCCAGTACTCTACATGTTGATTTGATACTAGATAATCATCAGCGCTCTTAGTCGACCGATCTCCCGCAAAGCTGATTATTTTTAGGTTTTTTACTTACATACAAAGAAGCGACAGTTTTAAGCTTATCCAGTACATATTGGAATCGTTGACTGCTAGCGGGTACTAGGTCTTCGGGGAAGAGGCGGGGCCATGATCTATCCGATCTCTTAACGTACTAGAGTTCCCCTTTTCCGTACATATCTAACGTAGGGCTCGCATTTCACGGTCCAGTTCCTCTGCTACAAGTTTAGAGATATGAAAGACGCATCATCTAATAGTACCCAGCACAGGTTATTAGCTTGAGCGTCTCGCAGAAGATGTTTTTACTGGTTTTCTGTCAGAGGAGGCGTTGCGTGCTTTAGCCCGTGACGCCGCATTTTAAGCCGGCGAAAGCACCGCTTCTGGCGTTCGATGTCAGGCATATAAGCGAGCCACGGAAATTAATTTTGTCCGCCGTGCCTCAATATCCAATCTTCTAACGGAAGCGGTGATGCGGAGCGGTGGTGTCAAAATAAAACCGCTTGTCTGAGACTTTTTGTTCCTAGGAATTTTGGCTTTGGGTTTTGATACCACGTGTTTCTAACATTAAACTGCCATCTTTGCCTAAACAGTAACCTTGGTCTTAAAATTTTAGTAGTAAATAAAAACTTTAGGTGTACTTACGCATTTTTGGTGAACTATATCCAGTTACGGGTTCTGTTTTGTCATATTAGTTTTGAATTAAATGGAATGGAATTAAGTAATGCGAGTCCTTACTGTGATTATGTTTTTCTACATTACAGTCTTAAGAAATGGTTTTCGTTAAACTGACACTCGTTTATGTTTGCTGCTTTCAAAATTGATGTGTTTTGCAGACTGTAGGACATGAAGATGATGTCGCAAGCTGCTACCAGAAACATTTTACAGCTGAAATAACTGTGCAATAGCAATTTGAAGTCTAATTGTGGGGATTTGTATTAAATTTTGCATTGTAAGTTGGGCAAATGGGCTAGGATAACCGAGATCTGGTGTGAAGCTTTGGGATGTAAAAAGTGAAGAAAACATTGCTAACTTGTTGCAAATTTCTGCACGTAACTTTGCAACTTTTAAACTACTTTCTCTCTGCCTTGTTTCTAGTTTATTAACCTTGCAAGAACTCTTCAGGCACATATGGAAGATATTGAAAGTAGGTGCTTCCCCTCTTTACCTCCCCTCCCATTAGATCAACTCAAAACTAAATGAGTACAATCCTCCTTGCCAAGATTCATAATACTGAACGTAACTACTGAAAACCTTACCCAGCAGTGCTTTTTCCATCATCAGTAGAATTGTTCTGACGGGGAACCGATTTTAATTATCCATGATTAATTTCCCAACAGCACACAGTTGTTTAGACCGCAGAAGTGTGATCTGCGAGCGATAGTAAAATTCCTTACGAGTTATAGTTTGCTTATTGTAGTTCCAGTAGTCGGTAATTTTGTGATTAATGGTGACCTTCAGGTTGTTGCATTTTATGAGAGTCCTTAGTAGGAAAGAAGTATTTGCAATGGAATTTTACTGCACCTGGATTACTCACTTTTATTGCCATTTTTCTTTCCTTTCTTTTTTTTGGCCCTCTTTTCCCCTTTGTTTTTTCCACTCACGTGCACTTTTTGGTCACGTGGGTTCCCCGATCAGGACTATCAGACCTCGTGAATGAAAACTAAAGGTTGCCAATTTTGTCAAAGGATCGGTCTGCTTTTCACCTAATGGCTTTTTACAGTGTGCTTAAATTCAAACCCGCGTGCCGATACCTTTGCATTTTTTTGGTAAATACACCCTGATTCTGTTTCTGGATGTGATGAATAGGCAGGAGAAGGATAGTTGATTTACCTTTTTTTTTTTTCCCAGTGTGCATGTGAGCATCTGTTGACTGTATATGGATTTTCAGTATGCAGGATGCATTTGGAGTACTGTAACGAGTGGGTGTGTGTGTGCGTGAGAGAGAGATTTGGTTCAAGATTATTATTTCTGCATTCAGAGCGGTCAAAGATGGACTCGAGTTCTGAATTCATTCCTAAATTATGTGCATCTGTATTAGAGTAAAAAGTATTAAGCATCATTTTACACCTTAATTCAATCTGCATTTGATTCAGCCTTTAACTTGCAGGTGAGGAATACTGAGTTCTATAGTTATTATTGATGCACTTCAGTTACATTTCTCTTCTAAAAACTGAAGAAGCAAGGATTCAGAATTTTCTTCTTTCTGTGTTCAGGGATGGAACACGTTACCTCAGTATAAGTACTTCCCTGCCTGCAGACCTTGCTTAAGAGGACATATTAAATTCCCGTTACAGATGAGCTAACGTTTTATGAACCTAATGCAGACGTGTGTACCGACTTTTCTGTCATAGTTGACAAGCGTGTATTTGTCGTATAACTCGCATTGCGACAACAAAATCCCGTGCATGTGTGGGCTTTGCGTTCATCTTGCGTACGCYGAAAAGAACGGGAGTGGAGAGAGGACCTGCTTCCGAGTAGGCCCCGGCTGCATTAAGCAACATATATGTACATATATAAAAATTTAAGAGCCTCGGTCTATTTAGACTGCTGAATCTTTGCAGATATTTTCGGATCCAAATTGTTAACTTAGCGAGCAATTTCTTTCCCTGACGTTGGGTGCTTCTGTTGTGGATTGAGTATATCCTCCTCAGACCACTGCTGGAAATAGCCACTCCAAGCACTATGTAAAAGTTGAATCTCTGGCGTAAGTTTTCTTCCTCTGATTTTGAGGAAGAAGATTAGGTGGACACTGCATCTTGTATGTTCTGTCGAGTTTTTATTTGAAAATGCCGTGTTTTTGCAACGTGAGATGCATTTAAGAATTAAGCCATGTGATTACACAAGGTTTGGGTGGGTATTACGGTCTGCTATTTATTATTATAAAATTATCTTTATTTCCTCTACTCATCCTAAAGTGCTTTAATTTCACAGGTCTTTGTCAAGACTTCTGATCACACTGTGTTGTTCCAACAGCTTCTGAAGACGATTCTGAAGACTGATGCTGGTAGAACTGTCACACTGCGAGAAACAAACAGAATTGCTGCAGAAACGCCGAAGCGGCGAGAACGGTGTCAACGTGCATTTGTTTTATTCCTCTTAGTAAAAAGCGCATTGACTATTACTGTAGTTTTTGAAGCGTTGTTGAATTCAATATCAACTGCTGCACAGTGGAACTCGGTGGACTCGAGAACTGCTCGGCATGCGTGAGGATTAGATTCATAGAAAGAAAGTTCCCTTTTTAAATTATGAGGGTGTTGTGCTTTGTTTTGGAAGATATCAGATGCTGAATATTTAAGGAAGCTCTGTCTCCCTTTGTGTTTCCTTTTTACCGTAGTCAGACTTCCGGTTTTGTCTTTCTGAGTTTTGCTCCTGTACCGGCACTAAGCGGGTTATAGCGGGTTTCAGGGGGAGGGGGGGGATGTCCGTGTACTTAAATAGGTTTTGTTTGGRTGTTCTTAAATGCCTCTTTTGCAGCATCATATAACCGATTGCTTCCATTGTTAATGAACGAACAGGAGGACGAACGAGGTACCATAGAGATTGTTTGGGTTTCGGCTTATTCGAAGATTATTATTTAACTCAAAAAGCAATAAGAACTTGCGGTGGTCTTTTAATACTTAGTTGATGGCTTTTTTACGTACCAGTTTGGAAATTTGAGATTATATTTGATATCATGTGGCCGTTCCGTTACGGAATATCGCAGGCGTAAACTCTCGCATTTCGGCGTTTCCGGCGGATGCGCAACTCAGTAAAGACCTAAGGTTGTTTAGTCGAATCGGACTTTTTTCAGATCCCACCCTCACTGTTCAAAGCACTGGTTATCAATGTGTTTTCTAGTGTTGTCACTTCTTTATAAATAAAGACAAAAGAGGTATGCATCTCTACCAGTATTGTCCGTTTCATTTAAATGTGGATATCTACCAGAATTTATACTCAAAAATGTAGCTGTAGTTTGTGGTTTACCTTTACTAACGTTTATAAATTCTTATGCACATCTTTGAGGTCTTTAAGACCATTTTAGATTGAAATGCTTTTTATAAACGGTGGTACAATATATTCTGATACATGTATTGGAATTGTAATTCCTACAGATGCACGATAGTTTTTCCACGGTAATGACGTAGCAGCATAGAGTGCGGTACGTTGAAACACCATGAATTTAGTTTACCCTTAATGGTAGGTAAAACTAACTTGTGCAGGGGAAAGGATGTGCCTTACCGGCTGAAAAGAACACGTTATTTCTAGAGTTAACTTCGCTAGCGTTACGTGAGATGGCCCATCACCCATCCTATAAGACTTTAAAGAAAATGGCACGCTATGGAAATGGCATATTTCTGTGTACGTTCCGGTAACTTTAGGCATTAGGCGCCAACGTTTACAAGTATTGTTCCGGTAATTAGTTGAGAGACGGTTCTGGGACGCTCATCTGAAAAGCGCAGGTCCGGGCATACAAGAAAACGTTTCTAACTCATTTCTGAAGACAGTGAATTGCCGTTTGTAATAGAAGTTAAATTTTCTCTCCCTGCAGAGGCTGATTTCAGTGCAGAACCTTAGGAATGGCCTCTGGAAATTCTTTTTCCCTGAGGAAAGGGATGGGCATCCCTGCCTTCAGTGCACCTCCAGCGTGACCCACCTGTGAATGCTTTGCATCGGTTCTGTAGTTCCAGCTGGCTCCCCAAAAAATTCCAAACTTTATCCAAACACAACGTCACCCAACTCTAACCTTTCATTTGAAGGTATCTCTGTAGCTTATGATTTAATTTCTGTGAGGAAAGATTGCCTTGGCTTTGACACTGCTGCTGGGTGATGTTCCCAGGCTGGAAGGAAAGGGATTGGGGGTGGGTGGGACATACCTGGTGGAGGTGTGGGAGCTCCAGGAGGTCGGCACCGGGAATCACTGTCTGAGCCCCTCTGCAAACATAACATGCCGGCATTGCCGGGTGCTGGCTGTTGCCTGGGATATTTTTGGAGTGTTGGTGGGCTTGGTCTGGGGTGAGGCATCTCCAGGTTCCTGTTCAGAGCAGTCCCAGGCTGAGGGGCCACGAGCAGACATCCATGTCCATCTGAGCGCTGCCCGGGCATCCCTGTGCCCATCCCTGGGATGTGCGTTTTGCACGCTGGATGCCAGGAGCAGGATATGGCACAGCTCCTCCCCTGGAAATAGGAAGGACAAGAGGTGCTGGTCCCCCTTCTGTGGCTCTTGACCTCCTCCCACCCTGTGCTCCCAGTCAGCTGTGATGCACGGTGGAAACGGCAAGGAACATTCCCTGCAGCTGAGTGGGAGTCACTGAAGGCTCCGTCCAGCTGTGGGCTTGAAAAGCAGCATATTTATGCCCTGTGGCCTCCGCATCATCACTGCGCCCATCGTGCATGCAGTAAGGGCCGAGTCGATCTGCCGGGGTGGAGAAACAGCCTTGGTCCTCATGTGGGGTGGGCTGAGGGACCCGTGGGGCCAGGCAGGGCTGCAGTCCCTCTACTCTCCCACCCAGTCCTTGGGGACTGAGAGGTTTGGGTGGCAAGATGGAAGAGCCCTTTGGGACAGAAGAGACCCTGAAGCAGGGATCCAGATGCTGAGAATGGATGATCAGTGGTTCTGGATATACATGAATGACCTTTGCCTCCTTTGTGGATTATTCTGTGTGCTTGGAAGCTGAACTTTCTGCAGGCCACAGGTCCTTCTGTTACCCGGTGCCCATCTCTGGGCTTGGAGATCTCTGTGGTGGCTGAAGGGGAGGGACCCTCATTCCTACCTTTGCTGTAGGTGTCTAGAGTGGCTTYTGCCCTCTCCCCTGCAGGAGCCTGAGGACGGTCACATGCAGTGGCAAAGCACTTTTGCCTGAAGAGAGAAGCAGCAGCAGCAGCTGGTGGGAGCTTTCAGAGGGGCTGTAGGGGGGGAAGCAGGGGCTGACAAGCTCTCCCTGCTAATCTGGCGACAGCTGCCAGGTGCTCCCTGAGTAGCAGAATGCAGACTCAGGTGTGTAAAGGAATAGTTTGGTATCTTAAATAAACTGTTTATAGACCGTCAAACCCAGTTCTSAAGGATCTGTGTCTGCTTTATGGGTGGTGTTGCACCCTCCTGCCTGGGCTCCCAGTATCACCCTTGCTGTGTGCTGCTGGTCTAACTGGTGCCAAGGAGCTGGGCTTGGTCCTCTCTGGCTCTGGGGTAACTAGCCTAGTGCTAGGGAGTTATAAAAGCAAGGATGCGCATGCTAGCCCCACGCCCCACAGTCACTTTTCCAGCTGCACAGCGCTTTCTGTTCCAGCCCTGTTTTTTGTCTGAGATCCTGCCCCAGAGTGTTTGTTTCAGCCCTGAGCCTGTCCCAGAGGCTTTATGCCAGCTGCTGTCCTCCAATGACTGCAGCTCGTGCTGCCCATACTAAGCACCCCAGAGTCTTCATTTCAGATCGAGCTCTGTGCTGCTTTGCCTGCGGCTCTGCTGTCCCAATTCCCTCAGGCCTGAGACGTTTGTTTTGCCTCCAGCTCTGCCTTGTCTCATCTCCACAGCCACAATTTTTGTTTGGCCTCCAGCCCCGGGGTCTGTATTTCAGGCAAGCCAGGGGATTTTATTTCAGCTCCCCAGTCAGAGTTTCAGCCCCAGCTCTGCATCATGTCCCCACGATCTTCATAAACACCTCCGTGAAATGCCAGCCCTCCGGTCACTACATCAGCTCTACTCGATTCCAGCTCCACGTCTCCCAGAGCTTTCTTTCCCTGCCAGCTCTGCATCTCCCCGCTACGGCCAGCTAAAGCTGCTCGTGCATCAGAACACGATGTTTATTTCATGCCTGTGAGGTCTGTGAAGCTTCAGCCTCAGCTCTGAACTGCACATTCCCGCTCCGGCCCTCTCTGCCGTGGCGTTGGGTTTGCGAGCGGGGGGCYGAGAGCGACTCCAAAACGCGCCAATCCCGGCCCGCCTTTCTCCGCGCTGCCCAATCACAGACGACCTTTCAATCGGGGCGCGGCGCAGCCGAGCTCAGCCCTCAGCCCGGCCCCTCTCCCCGTTCGCCTGAGGCGCCGCTCCCGCCGTCGCCGCCGCCGCCGCTTCGGGAGCCGCGACCCCGCTGCCGCAGCCCCGGCAGGTGCTGTTGGGGCCCGGGAACGGCGGGCGGGAACTCCCCGTTCACGTCTCGGGCGGGAGTTCTCCCCGAGAAAGGGGCGCGGGACGGAGGGGGCGGGATGGGAACGGAATCCGGAGCAGCGCGGACGGCGCGACCCGGGCCGGAGGGGACAGCAGGGTCTCGCGGAAACGGGCGGGCTGGGATTGGTGGGATCGGCGCTGCGTCGGGCTGTGATTGGCTGGGCCGGCCCGGCCGCGGGTATAAATACCGTGCGCAGCGGGGGTTTGGGGTGTCAGTTCGGCGGCGGTGGGACTGGGAGCGGCGGTGGGACTGGGAGCGGCGGGCGGAGGTGCCGGTGCGCGAGCCGAGGAGCGCGGCTGCAGATCCGGGGAGCGTCGGTGAGCACGGGCGCGACTACCGCGTTAATCTGTGCCGGAGCTGGGGCCGGCGCTGTCTTGGGGCAGCGGCGCCGGTTGTGCCCTGCGAGGCTCGGGTAGCGGTGGTGGCACCTGGAGAACCGGCTGCTGCTACCGGGGCCGGGGGAAAGTGCTTCACGAGGGTTTCGGTTTTAAAGTACCAAAACATAAGCAATAAACTTTTTTCGGTGCTTTTCTTTTGGTTTTTGTGCGAGTGGCTTTGTTTTGTTGTGTTGTTTTTGTTTGGTTTTGATATTGTTTTAAAATATGCTTTTGTTTAATTTCCAATTATTATTTTCTTAACTAGTTGCTTGATTATTGTACTCATTTTATATTGTATTTATATTTGTATTGTATTGTGTTATATTTATTCTATTGTATTATATTGTTATATTTATATTATATTTATTATATTTGTTTCTATTATATTGTTTATATTATATTGTTTACATGTATATTATATTTTATATTGTATTACTGTAGTACTACGTTATTGTAGTTTTAGTCTGTTGAACCTTTTACTACATATTTGATAATTAAAACTTGTATGGCTGTGGCTGAATCACCGAGGCCGTAGTAGAYAAAGGSCCAGAGTGTGGAATATGGACCTGTGGACTAGAGTCAGGCCCAAAGTGATGTGGACAAGTGCTGGGGCTGGAGCTGGATAAATCCCGTGGGAGGAGGGGATGGAGCTGCAGTTCAGGGRCTACAGGAAGTGCCTGTGGGGTTGCMAGCTCCTGCCCTGTGGTAGCAAGCACCAGCTGAGGGTGTGGGGGCTCCGAGGGCTCTGGGGCCTGAGAAGCAGCCCAAGGCCCCTTTTTGGGATGGGGAAGCAGAG
>NW_026624208.1:0-2678 GCF_030028575.1 Malurus melanocephalus
TGTGTGAACTCACACAAACCCCTGCCCTATCGGGGGCTGTTAAATTAATTGTGGCATTAAATGAGGAGCTTACTGCCGGCTTCTGGGGAGGCTTACACGTCTGGCCTTGGGAACACAGAAAGATAGCATTTTTTTCTATTTTAAATGCTTTCAGGTTTCCTTTTATAGAAGCATGAGCGGAGTCAGGGTTTTCCTTTTGTTTGACCTTTTTACTGAGCACACCGGAGCATAAAGCTCTTCAAAGACAGCGAAAGATTCCTGAGAAAATTCAAAACACTTCGGATTAAGGCCTAGATATAGGTTCTRAAAAGAAAAGAGAGATAAAAATACCGCCAGTATTTCCTTCTTTTAAAGAATTAGTCTGGTCTGATACTACAGTCTGATACTAGAGTCTAATAATAAAGTCTGATAATGAAATCTAATAATAACCAATACTACAGCAATAAAAACCAGTGAAAATGTGGTAAAAGTATGAATTCTAACTACGTGGTTACTCATACAAATCCCACAAGCAAAAATTGCGAATTAAATCTTAGGAATTCCTTTGGCTTCTCGGGAAATGAGAAAAATTCAGTGGTTAAGGCTTTGATGGCTCCTTGACAGTAGTTGRGGGAGCACCTTCCTATGAACCAATGGATAGTGAAGAATATAAAAAATACCCAATTTTTGCCTTGGTTTAAAACTTTGCTGTTGCTTTTTCACACAAACCATCAACTCTCATACAAAAATTTAGTTAAGGCCTTCAAGCAAGGTGTTTCTACCTGTGTTTTGAAGGTTGACTTTCAAAAGTCCTAAAAAGTCAATGAGTTATGTTTTGTTTTGTTTATTTTTTTTTAATTTTTTTTTTATTTTTTTGTACTTTTCCACCATCCAAGGGCCATCTATAGTCAGGTAGTTAATACATTCCAGCAGCAGGACAGGATCTCTCATGGATGACACTTATATATCCCACAATAATTTTAATTGTGACCCTAACTGGGGTGAACAGCTTATTATTTATATCTTAGGTGGAATTTCTGATCTATCTCCTAAATTTATCTCTGCCATTTATTGTCTGTGCAACACTTTAAAGATTTCCTCCACTTTCCTAACTAAGAAAAGAAGCTTTACTTGCTTGGCTTTCTTTGTTGAGGTGGAATTAACCCCATTCTTGAGTCAAAACAAAAAGTTTCAACACGAAGCAACCAAAGTGCAAATCTCTCCTTGCCCTGCGCGCCGTTTCACAGTTGCTTAATTCAATTAGGAGGAACAAGGATTTCTGAGCAGATACGTTCATTGGGGGTATTAACACCCTTGAGTCGGTGCCCCTGGTGCTGATGGAAGAGATTTTGGTTTCAGAGTGCTGCTGAGAGCCCCCTGGACACAATCAGCCTCTGGGGGACACGGGGATTTGGGAACAGCCCTGTGAGAACAGATGCTGACCAGAGCTCAGACCCTGCTCTCCATCAAAACTCAGAAATACCACAGAGGTTGGTGTGTAGGACCTCAGTGCGCAAAAGCTACGATTTTCTCCACTTTTGAGTCAAAATAGAAGTGTTTGGCCAACAGAAGGGGAGGCCCTGGCAGAAAGCAGATTTTTACACCTTGAAGGAAGATGAGTATGAGCAGAAGGGGCTGGGCAAACTCTGCAAGGAGAAGCAAAGGTGCATGGAAAGATTTCTCCAGTTGCTGCAGGTTTTCCAGGGCTCTAAGACCTCTACTGACCCCAAGAACCTCTCTAAGTGGTCTGTTGATGCAGTTTTGCATCCCTACATCCCTCTCATCCTAATCCCTGCCCAGGGAAAAATCACAGTCAATACAACATCAGTAACAATGAGTAAATCCAGTTTTTCAGACCCAAAACCCTTCCCAGGGACCTCACCAATGTCAAAGCCCTCAGCTTCAGCCCCATGTTCAAAATTCAGAACTCATTTTTTTGCCAGCTCTCAAATGTTATAGGTATAAAATCGCCCTCACCTTTTATCCATCCAGCCTTTTTCACCAAGCATTTATATATATATTTTTCCCCCCAATCTTGCACACCTGGGTTGCACACAGGGCCATTACTGCAGCGCCATGACATAATTAGTGTTTGCTAACGAGGCACCGAACCTGCAGCACAGAGCAGCGCAGGGAAAGCCTTGAGTGAGATGCTGAAAGCAGCAGAATGGGGCTGGAATATGTTAGGAAGTTTTAACAGGCATTAATCCTGGGGGATACTCGGGGGGCAGAAACAATCCAAGCCTCTGTGACTCGGAGTGAAATGATTGCAGGGGAGCAGAGGTTACACCGCGTGGAGGGTTTMGCTGCAAACCACTCAGACTTTCAGAGCATGGAAAACAAAATTACAACAAAATGAGCAAAATCCGAGGAGCGTTTTTCAAGCCTCTCTTTGTGTTTGCTTTAAGCCTGTGAGGGTTTATTAAATGATTCCACAAGTAGGAAATTACTGCTTCTTGTTCCATTTAATTTTTTTTTAAAAAAAAAAACACAAATATCTGTGTGAAGCTGAACATCTCGAGCCACTGAGCAGGAAAACATACAGACCCTGCCCTGAAAAACAAAGGTCTCAATCCTCATGTGACAGCATGAGAATAACTAAAACACAGCTAAGCACAGAGGAAAAGGGGCTGGGCACAAACAGCGTGCAAGACCTGGCAAATTCGAGTATTGCAAAGTCGAAAGCTACAATTTCACCC
>NW_026624208.1:3953-5222 GCF_030028575.1 Malurus melanocephalus
AAAAAAAAAAAAAAAAAAATTGTGCATCAGGTTACAAGCCCCTGTAGCCGGTCAAACAGAGCGGGCAATGTTCATTAGCGGGTTAATTACTGTAATTTGTAGGATGGGAAGTGCCACCTAGTGGCACGGAGCGCGCCGCCGCGGGAGCGCRTCCCGCATCCCGCATCCTGCGCTGCCAGGGGTGCCCCAAATCTCCCAAAAAACTCCCCAAAAACGCAGCCTGTTAATGGTTTATCAAGTGCCAGTGGGAATCACGGCTCCCGGCAAACACGAGAGGCCTCCGAGTCTAATTTAGCAGGGACAATAGGTTCCAGAGACCCAAGATGGATATCCCCCAGTGCAGATGCATTCCTTTTGATTCTGTTTGGTTTACCAAATAGGAATTCCTCCAGGAAACCTCAACAAAGAAGTGGATTAATGAGAACCCTAGCAGAGAGTGTTTGCTGTATAAGCAATTCCGAGCCTAAGTAAAGCAAGGGGCAAAGTCTGATCAGCGTTCAGCACCAAACTCAAATAAATTCTGACAGAAGTGGGTGAAAAATGCGCCAGCTGCAGGTCAGCAAGAAATGCTAACAGCCCTCAAACACTCGCCTGCCTACTTTCATTAAAAAGCAAACAGCGAGAAAAACAAACACTTATTTTCCCCCTGCCTTTTGTTGCTCTGTGGAGTTTGTTTTGACACTCGTCCTCCCTCAGCTGTAGTGTCCCCCTGGTTTCCKGTGATTTTTTGTGGCATTTTGCTGTTCCTCAGCTCTCTTCTCCTCTGCCTGGGCAGCTYCTCAGTCCATTCCCTGTCTCTGCTGTCCCAAAGTGTCCTCAAATCCCTTATTTTGCTTTYATGAAGAAGGAAAACTCTCCTGTGYCAAGTTGCTTCCTTGGAGCRTGGCAGGGACATCTTCTCTCTGCTTGGGCTAAAACTTACTGGAACACAGGGAAGTGGTTGTGCTTCAGGGATCTCTGCTCATCATAACCTTCTTGAAATGGTGAAGCTCTTCCTCTGAACACAAAAAAAATGAGATAATCCTCATTATTATGAGATGCTGGTGGTGGTGAAGCTGGAGATGCTGCTGGGATACCATTACTGATGTATCAGTAGAAATATTTAAACTTCACTGCTTTCCCTGTCCCTGGAGCATCTGAATCGGGAGAAGGAAAATAATAATAATGTGATCAAATAGCTCCTTCCCGTAATATATTGTGCTAGGATGCAGCTGAGGTCAAAGACAAAAAAAAAAAAAAAAAAAAAAAAAAAAAATACATCACCTACCT
>NW_026624208.1:5922-12465 GCF_030028575.1 Malurus melanocephalus
TGATTATTTTTATTTGGGTCTTTGGGGCAAAGTTACTTCCTCTTTCCAAACTTTTCTCTGCTCCCACCGCTATCCATTAAGTTCAGTGTAAAACTCAAACAAAGCTTCATGGGAGTTACATCTCSTTATTTGAAGCCTTCAAAAAACTAAAAAGGCATTAAAAATCAGATAATATTTGACAAAACAGGGCAGTTTTCAACAGAGAGGAGCTAAACTTTTCTCTCTGCTTTTACACCCATTTTTTTCCCATTAAAAAGAAAATTGCCATTTCCTTCATAGGAAGTTTTTTGTGGGGAGGGCAAATGTTTACAACTACCCCAAGAATCTTACACATTGTGCAAAATTTGCAGACCTCCCTAGCCCATTTTTTAGTTCATATATTTTTGGTTTGTTTTRAATGGCATGATGACAGGTATTGTCTTGGACATGTCTGACAGCCAGCCAAAAGTCATGAGATGCCACAGGTAGGTCTGGGTCAACTCTTTAAACCTTTTTACATTCTTTTTCTCAATGAGGGCCATGACTCTTCCTATAGACATGGATATTTCCATCTTTCCTTGCCTGCTAACAGCTACCAAAATTTCCACCTTTCTATTTTTTATTTACAGAAAGAAGAAAAGCAGAGATTTTCAGCAAGCAAAAAGCCTGAACTCTCCCTTTCCGCCACTTTTTAGGGTCTTTCTGGTCTATTTAATTTCTTTTCTTCCCCTTCCCACACAGCCAAGGAGGAGAAACTGTTGACTGACACTTGTGGAGTCAGCAGGATCTTTCCAGTGACTTCAGTAGGTTTTGGATTAATCACATTGAGAATGTTTGTTATTGCTTTAGCCAAGGATGAGAAGGCCCAGGAAGAAGAGATTAGTTAAGAAAATCTCTCTTAATCCATTTCAAGAGTTTGCTCTATCTGTGTGGAACCAGACCCAGAGAGTTTATTCTTTGCACAATGGTGGTACCTTCATATCATAACGAAAAAAAAAAAAAAAAAAAAAAGGAAAAAGTATGAAAGACTCATTTCTTTTGGTAACAGTAAAAGAACAAACCCACATTTGATTATCCGGGATTACTTCTGCACTCAAGCTTATGATGCAGCCACGGAGTTATCAAAACAAAAATAATGCATGCCCAGGATGGAGTTTATCAGAGGAAGCCCAGGACAGCACGGATTAGCACAGCACTTGACTATGGCTCAGGCCACCCTGTGCTGATAATTTTTCTCAGTTTCTTTCCCCCTTGTTTGCCCTGTCCCCGTGTTTGGTCCTCACAGGGATCAGCACTGAGAAGGACCTTGGTGGTGACTGTCCCACTCCTCCCCAAAATGACAAAGCAGCCGTTCTTCAAGGAGCTGGACCCGGCTTTGGGAAGCAGGCTGCTCTTTCACTAAAACTGACACTTGCACCAGCCAGAACCAAACACCACCACCTTCCTGACACAGCTTTTGGGGGGGATTAACTGTGGGAACATAAAACATCCCCGTCTGGCCCCTTGTCCTTGGAGTCAGAGCAACACAGGAGGAAAACATATCGCTGCCTTTGCCATCATCATCCAGTGCTGCTGAAAAGCTTGGACCTCCTCCTGATAAATCCTGTCCTGGAAACCGACTATCTCGGTGCAGATAGAGCCGTGTCTGCATCGTTACATTTAATGCAGAAATAATACCTAACCATCAATTGTGGCTTGTTCTGCTACCAAATGAAACACTCCATTCATAGTTTTTTTTCGTAGCCGAGTGCTCTCCCCTCATTGCTGAAGAAATATGGAGTAAAAATAGGTGGAGAAGGGTTTTGCCACAAAAGAAACATTGACATAAGCCATCAAGTGTTTTGTTTGAGAAAGTGGTTGTGTACACTATGGTTACCACTGCTGGTAAGCCCGACTCCTTTGGAGAGTTTTAATTTGCCTCTGAAAACATATTTCACTTGAAGCGTAGGAAAGAGAAGTGGAGGGGGGAAAAAAAAAAAAAAAAGCTTTTCTTAAACATGGAATCTGAGAACTTGCGAAAAGTCTATTGTTTTGGAAGATTTTGTGGTTTGTGAAAACACACTGGGGTTTAGATAACTGAATCACTGCAGAAYAAGGAAGCAGCCTACATTTCTGTACCTTTGAGAGGAAAACTGGGCCAATGGACTCATTTTTTGGCACAGCTGGCATTGCACAACCCTTCACAAGTAGATGGAATTGAGAAGCTGGACCTTCAGAGACACTGACCAAGTGGAGTAACTTTGAAAGGATCTTTGGTTTGCTCGAACTGACCTTTGTACTGCYKACATCTAAATTACATGAATTATTTYCTTTACTTTTACGTAAGGTTTTTCACACACAGCAGCTCAGAAAGAAAAAAAAAAGAGCATAGAGAAGACAAAGAAAAGGTGATTGTGAAGCCACAAAAGATGGCTTACAAGAACCTATGYCAGACATATTAGTTTTTCCTTGAGAGACTGTGTTTCAGATCCACAATATTCTTTCAAGTGACGGGAAGCTTTTTTTCCCCCCACAGATGTTCAGTTTGATATTTGCACACTGGCTGTAGCCATGGTCTAATTAATTTCAGATATTTTAAAACAATGGTTTCTCATAAAGAACCATTTAGGGCCTGTGTTTCACATTTAAAATGATAATCATTGTTGAGTCAGTAACATAAAACCTGTGCTTAAGAAGTGTGTAATGAAAATAGTATTTTTCTTCATCTCTGGACTACGATGTAGCTGGGAGGATTATTTTTTTTTTCGCGAGTGATATTGCTTTAGGATGGAGACAAAGCCTAAACATTTTCCCTTTTGTTGGGTTTTCTCACACAAATCTGAACATCTGAAAACAATGATTTGTCATGGGAGACTTTGGCAGYCTGAGCAAAGGTTTACTGTTTCTACTTTGCCTAAAATATTTACAAAGAAAAGTATCTGACATTCACAGTAAATCAGACAATGTTTCAGGCCCCTGACATAACCCATGGAGGCAGTTTGCRCGGTCTCCAAGAGGAGGAAAGGAGATCCCCTTTCTGGACAGTTTTTTGGTTCAGTGCAGAAACCTTGGCTCTGGGGGAAGGTGGGGAGGGTTAAACAAAGTGGGATGAAAACACCGAGGGGCTKCAGCGCTCTGTTTTTCCAGCTTGACCCGCTCCTCACTTTCCCCAGCCATCCTTAACAGCCCCGAGGGTCTCCGGTGTAACCCACCCTCCTTSCTATGGGTTTTTTTGCCTTAGGGATGCCCAGAAGGAGTTATTCATCCCTCCCTTCCCAACCCCACAGGATCTCTAAGACTACCCCCGCCCGTGCCTTTGTCTCGCCATCCCCGAAGCCTCCCCCTGCCCAGAAAACCTCCATCCCACCGCGGGAAGGGCCGGGGGGAGCACGGAGCCCCCCTCGGCTGGCGGCCCCACCGCCGGGAGAGCGAGCAAGGGGCGGCTCTGCTCCTCCAGCCCCGGGGCCCCGAGGCTCCGCGGGGGCTCCGGGAGCTCCGCGCCGGGCGGAGAGGAGGAAGAGGAGGAGGAGGAGGAGCGGGCTGGGGAAGGAGGGGGGAAGGGGGGTGGGTTCTGCATCCTCCGCTTTCTTCCCAGCTCCGAGACTGAGCRGCTTTGGCCGGCCGGTTCCCATCAGAGCTCTGGCAATCGGGGGGTGGGAGAGGAAAGGGGACGGGGGGCGGAGGGGAGGGGGGAAGGGTCTTTTCTCTTAAAAAAATAATCTATTTTCTTTCCCATCGTGAAAAAGAAAAAAAAAGAGCTGCCAGCAGCGAGCCGAGTCGGGGCTGGTTAGCCCCGGGCTGTAACTACTGGTTGCTTCTTGTTGGTGCTTGTAGGGCAGAGAGCAGCGCTACCCCCCGGGCCCTACTCCCTGCTCAGATTTCTGGTCACACGCACTATTTCCCCATCCCCTGGAGGGGCGGTCACGCCTTCAGCTGGACCCCCAGCACAGGGGGGACAGAACATTTTGGGGTTGTCCTGTTGTAGCCACAGGGAGGATGATCCACAGCAGGGTGAGGATCTCCACAGGGCAGGGGCAGCAGAGTCAGAGTCTCCTTTTTCCATCCTTTGCCAGGGGCAGTTGTTCTGTCTCTAGTGGACAACATTAAAGAGGTGATGAAGAAGCAAAATCAGGGTGGCAGAGATGGCTCCTGCTCTGTTAAAGGTCATCCTTCCTCCCTGAAACCAGGGCAGGGAGCAGAGTAGGAGCAGGTGAGGCTGCAAACTTGGGGCTGGTGAAGGCCAGAGGGGCAGCTTCAGTTTGACTGTGGTGTCTTTACAAGTTCCTCATTCATCCTGGAGAGTAGCTTGGAGACATGGAGAAATCCATGGGGTGTGACCCACCCTCCTTTCCAGAGGCTTGGGATGGGGGCAGGATGGTTTCCCACCTCTTCACCTAGAAAAGGAAATGGGCCAGAGACATTCCTGCCTCATGCATGTGTCTTCAAAGGGTTTGTCTGCAGCTTGGGATTGTATGGGGAGAAGGAACAGTGCCTTCTCTGTGGATCTCACACACTCTTTACATCTGGGAGGGCACAAGAGGATTGCTTGAGCCAGGGCTGGATAGATTTAGCATCAATATCCTCATCACAACATCGTGCAGAGGAAGCGTGTGCTGCCTCAGCAGTGACACCGCACATGGCAAGGCGAGCAGAAACGGGAACTGCAAAGCCTCCGTGTGAATTCACATCAAACACCCTCAAAAACGTGCCCACAACTGTTTACAATACCTCTTTGTAAGCAGTGTCGTGTTTTTGGTCAACTCTTGTGAGGTTCAGGGGTTGGCAAASCTGGTCCCAGCCAGGGGGCAGGTGTGGTGTTTAGGTGTGGACCGTGCAGGGACTGAYCAAGGCWYGGGGAACTGGAGGSACTGGTGCTGCTGGGATGTGGCCGTGCTGGAGAAAAGCCTCTCTTTGACATCCCAAGTAAGCATTTGTGTATTTACTCTGCGTAAGGAGGAAAAACAAACAAGCTCTGCGAGCTGAGATAAGGATTTCGCCCCGCGCCCCAGCTCCGTYCACCCAGGCCACAGCTCACACAAAGCTGATGTGGTTTAAGCCTCCAGGTCTCCATTTCTCCCTGCTTGGCTGTCATCTCTTCCACCTCCCGCCCCTCCAACTTGGCACCGAGGTCTGTCTTTGGAAACACGGGCTTTGGGCTTGTCTGAAATCCTCCGTCAGCGTGACTCTGGGGACGCAGCAGCTGGAACAGYAACAGCGAGAGGAGCTGGAGGAAAAACTCCTTCTTTGCCTCTTCCTAGCAGTCGTACCTGGGGCTGCCAAAAACGTGCCCAGAGCAGTGCAATCAGACACACCTATTTCTCCAGGCTTTTTCTTTTCTGGCTCCAGCTTTACACCTTTCCTGGAGGAGGGGGGCTTCTGGCATCTGCTTCTGTGAGAGGGAGCATGCCAGAGGCGCWGCTCTTTGCCAGCATTTTGTGCCTGGTGAGGGTGCCTTAAATGTCTCCCACAYACCGGGATAGGTACATTTTAGGACGGGAGGTGTCTGGAGAGCACAGCAGACCCTTTATTAACTGGTGAACATCCCTTGTAAAAGGGTGGTTTAGAGTTTTGCTTATGACTTCATCTCTGAGAGGTTTGGACAGCAAACGCAGAGTCTAAAAAAAAAAAAAAAAAAAAAAAAAAAAAAAAAAAAAAAAGGAAAAAAAAAAGAAAGAAAAGTGGCTGGAGATGCATGGGTGGAGAAGCTTGGCTCGGGCGGCTGCCGATGCGAGGCTGCCTGTGAATTGGCATCGACAGGGGAAGTTTGGAACCACCACCAATATATTCTTTCATTGCAACCCTCCGCTGAGACTGGGGAGGCAAAARGGGAAGAAAAAGGCATTTCGGTCCCAGTCACTTTCCCCATTTCAGCCGGCTTCGGGAGCCAGGGCGGAGGAGGTCTCTCCATTCTCTTCCCGGTTAATTGTCTAATTGGGGAACAATGCGCCTCTCGCACTCGCCTTGCCCCTCTCCCGAGGGCTGGTGCCGGGCGAGCGGAGGGACCCGTCCCGTCACACCGGGTTGGGGTCCCCTCTCCGGGTCTGGGGGGCCGGGGGGTGCCCCGAGGGGGCGGCCGGGGCCGGGGGAGGGGGGGCCCCGCTCTGCAAAGGCAGACGCTGGGGGCTCTCCTGCGCCCAGCAGCTGCGGGAGCTTTGGAAATTGCAAGGAGGCTCTCGTAGAGCTTGTGAACCCTCCTCTCCCCGAGCCAGCGCCCCTCCTCTGCAGCGCTGACGGTACAACGATATAATAATGATGGGTGGCTGAGGCTCGCATTTGAACTTGCAGGCGAGCTSCCTTTGCCCACAGCTCGGTCCCGGCTCCGCAGCTCCGGAGTCAGGTGCTCGCCGGCGGGAAGCGAGCGAAGGAGGGGACAAGCCGAGCTCTGGCAGAAGGGGAGCCCCCGGAACCACCGGCTCCTTCCAGCACTAACGAGGGGATTTTACTCTTTCATGCGGCCACTGGGAYCTCTGGACTAGCCCAGCCACCACGTTGTGATTTTTTGCGATCTCTGCAATACGCTACCTTTTAAGGTAACTATAACTCTTTTATTGCGGGTTAGTTTTTATTATTGCGGGTTAGTTTTTA
>NW_026624208.1:15035-31394 GCF_030028575.1 Malurus melanocephalus
AGAGGGACTGGGAACAGGGGATGGAGGGACAGGCTTCAAACTGCCAGAGGGATGGGATATTGGGCAGGAATTGTTCCCTGGATGGAATTCCCAGAGCAGCTGTGGCTGYCCYTGGATCCCTGGCAGTGYCCAARGCCAGGCTGGACATTAGGACTGGGAGAACTCCAGGACAGTGACAGGGGTGTGATGGGCTGGGATTTAACTTCCCTCTCATTCCAAGCCCGTCATTCCGCATTTCTGTGGCACAGGAGTGGTCAGTGTCCGCTGGGCAGTGCTGGACAGCGGGGCTGGCTTGGCATGTTAGTGCCCACAGCGGGGTGGCAGTGCTGACCCTCAGTCATGGCAGCACGGGGCTGGGCCCATGGGTGACATGAGTGTCACCTTCACAGAGTGTCACCTTCACTGAGTGTCACCTTCACTGAGTGTCACCTTCACAGAGTGTCACCCCTTGCTCCCCTCACCCAAACTCTGCTTGGGACAAGGAGCAGGACAAAACCCTAAGTCTGGAAAAAGCGACCAGGGCGCCAAGCCTGAGATCAAGGCGCCCTTGTGAGGCACAAGGTGACACTGCCAGCATGTCCTGTGCAGAGCCAGGAGCGCGACTCGGCCATCCCTTGTGTCCAGCTYGGGATATTCAATATTTTTGGAAGGCAGGAGCGAGAAGGTGGAGCTGGGACGATGCGGAAAGGAGCAGGGTGTGCTCTTTGCTGCTCCACGCGCTGCCTCTGGCAGTTGTCCACGGTGTCTCTGCGTGGCTGTCCCAGAGCCCGGAGCTGCTCCTGGCGTGGAGCACGGCGCTGTCAGGGATGTCCCGAGGCAAAAGCTTTGCAGCCAGGAGAACACKCTGTGCTCTGGTCACTGCTCCTTGTTTGAGCTCCAGTGTGCAGGCAGCACTGCCACGCTTCAGCCTGGAGGAGTTTCCCCCACATTTACTGGAGGTGCTGATACCCCAAAGACCTTCTCCGAAGCCTTGGGAGGACTTTTTCAAGGGATGACAGGCGAGCAGAAGCCACTGATGGATTGGATGCAGGCTGATGCGCCATGTGTTGGCACAGCGGGCTAATTAATCATGTGGCAGAAACGTGGTGAAGCTGGCAAAAGTTAATTAGGCAGCGCTGACAGCGAGGTGGGTACTTGTCAGCAATTAGCRGTCTGATGGAGTGCCAGGATCAAAGGACTGCAGAAGCAAAAGAAAGTGCAGAATGTGTGTGTTTGAGGAAGAATAGCACCTGTGATGAGCTTTGAAGGTAGTAAGGGGTGTGCTGTCACTGGGATTGGTCATTTCCAGCTTGTTGGGGTTCCACTGGAAACTGTAATTTACTGTTTTACCCATTACCAGTACGAGCAGCCTTCTTTCTCTTCCCTAGTGCCAAGGTTCTGTTGGGTTCCTCCCTCTTTTTTTTTTTTTCTTTTAATTTTTTATGTCATTCTGACTTTCACTATGAGGGTCAAATGGGCAGAGGCCAATTTTCRTGTGTTTAAGAAACATGTCCAGATTTCACAGGGCAGCTGTAGAGCATGTGCTGAACCAATCTCAGTGTGACCTGAGAGTTTAGATTCATTGTTATCTCAATGAAAACAGCTAATTYCTCATTGGCTCAGTTTGAGAGAAATCGGGAGTATTTTTGGATTGTAAGCTTCAGCCTCTTCCACACCAGGACAATTCACTTTCTGAACCTGGAGTTTTAAACAGAAAGAGAGACATGATGTTCTCCCATCTGGCTAAATTAAAATAGCATTGGTGTGAGATCAAGCTTACACTGCAAACTAAACACRAGCTGGAATTTGGTCAGAACTTACTGCTCCTATGAGTTTTTGCTGCAAGTGAGGGAAGGTAGCTGTGCCTGCAAAAAYAGGAGGCTGTGCTCTTTCCCCAGAGAAACAACCTATTGATACTTTTTAAAGATATGAAGTTTGTCCAGGACTTTGGCATCTTTTGGTTAAAAGATGCTGCACTCAGGGTTGCATCCCATTTAAAAATGTGGCACAGATTCCTACTGTAGATCCATCTGCCYGTAGTGGCTCCTAATAAAATGGATCAGCCCAGCTGGAAACCAGCCAGCAGGCAACCCAGGTTTGGTCACGTCAAGTGAGGTACTTTTTTAGCAGAAGGTGGAAATTAAACACTTACTCAAGTCTTGCAGCTTGAGTTGGCAAGGTTTTCTCACTGTGTCCATAGTGTTATGGATTTCTTTTACTATGGGTGTAGTGACACCAAGGGAAAGAAAAAAAAAAATCTTGTGGAAAAAGGTATGGTTAGATGGGTTTTGRCTAATTGCAGTGGACTTAGGGGCAGTACAGCAGCCAGACAGCAGATTTCTGTGAACTACAGAGTGTGGGGATGGGAAACACAAATCAGTTTTAGAGTAGGGATTTGGCTCTGGAGGCTACAAAGGAACACAGCAAAAGGGCAGGAGGCAGGAGCAGTCTCATCCAAGAGCCTGAAATGTGGGCAGGAATTGGGGTGAGGTGTAAACAGCACTCTCTGCCTTACCTATGTCTCCTGAGAAGGATTTTTGGTGCCAGGTTTTCAAAGCTCTGTCTCCTTCTAAGCCAGGCTGCCCTGTGGGGCTGAGCAAGGTGCTGCTGTTACCATCTGCATGTTTGGAGAGGGTGGCAGGGSTAATTGCACACTTAATTCTGGCAGCTCTAGTGGAACATTTATGGGAACCCACCAAGGACTGGAGCATGAAAACCAACCCTCAGGCKTGGAGAGTTTCATGGGAATCACACTCCTGACCCTAAGGGCTGAAAATCAGACCRTTCTCCAAGGGTTTTTTTATTGCTCAAGTAAGCATTTCAGGATAAAGAAATTCATAAAAAGTCAGGAGGTGGTACTGCAAGAGCTGAGTAGGGATTTTTGGCAGGTGTCTTGTATTAAGCTCTATACTCAAGCAATGCAATTTTTTTTTTGAGCTATCCAAGCCCTTGGAGCATCAAGTGTGATTCCTGCCCTACTCAGTAAAAGGCTAGGAGCCATCACAGCCAGGAATGCTCTCTTCTCTTCCCAACTTTGAAAATTGTCCTTCCACAGGTGCCTTCCCGTTTTCCTGTGTCACGGTGGGTGTGTGTGCTGTATTTGGTGACTTGAGGCACAGCAGCAGGGTTTGTGCTCTTCCAAATGTGGAAGCAGTTGTGTTGTGACAGAAATTTCAGTGAGCTTCCAGGGGCAACAGGCTTCCACTGACACTTGTGAGGCATCCAGGTAGTCCAGGTCAAAGCCAGAAAAGTCAGCCAGGTGGTGCAAAATGCAGCCAGCTCTGTTTAGGTCCAACACTCCCATTGTAGGCAAAAAGAAAGTAGTTCGCTGTTTTTCTTGTCTGATGTCTTTGATTTCCTTGTTTCTGGTCCCAAAAGGCAAGGTTGCCTTCAGGGGAAGGAGGGAGATAAAAACCTATGGGTAAACATGGGGAGCTGAACTTGTAAACATTCTGTTCCGGACCTTGGCTTCGCTGTGGATGTGGCCAGTGTGTGACGCATGCGAGCARCATGTGCACAGAGCATCTCCAGAGGAGGTCTGGAGCCACTCAGCTCTCACAGGGGCCAAAATTTTGTYTTGCAGGCAGGTCCATCACTCATCACCTTGGAAGGTGGGGAATGGTGTCAGTCTTCTTCTTGCACTCTCATCAGAGCTCTGGTGTTACTGCAGGAACAGCTCTGAATTTCAATTTCTCAATTGAAAGCTTGAGGCTTTCAGTGTTTCTGGGATTCAAGGGTTGCTTCAAAGACCTTCTGCACATCTGTAGGCTCAGACTGACATCACTTTTTCTTTTAATCGTTGTGTAATAGTGGTGATCACTGAAATGCTTATCTAAACAAACATGTGACTGTRTTTCAGAGCTGGTCCATTGCATGTAAAGGACTTTGATGTCTGCAGCTCTGATCTTGTGCAACCTCCTCACTCATAACAACCTTCTACAGGGAGTTTGTACCAAGGCACAGTGTGGAATTTTAAAGTTAGCTATTAAATAGCCACTTTTGTTTTCTTCATGCAGCKTGGCTTGTGTGAGYRTAGGAAGAGATAAATCTCTGGCTGRGTGGTGTTGGAYGTATRTGYTGGGGTCTTCAGAAATTTTACAGCAGGTAGGGTTTAAACTGAATAAATCCCACTTCTCGTTTGAGACTCAGCCGTGAAAAGTGCAGATTCCATGAAGYTCACGTTGCAAAATAAGTGATATCACACTCTACACTCAGCTGTCCTGAATGGCTGCAGCAGAGATGGGGCGTCCTTTGGCAGTGTGCAGCCTGCTCTGTGGAAAGCAGCTGCATTTCTTCCTCCACGCCCTGGGAATAGGTTGTAGCACATGTTTCCCAGTGTTAACCATCTGGCTCCGGCCATCCATGCACAGGGAATGAAAGGCTCTGGGGTTTTCAGCCCTGTTGGGTGGGAATTTTTAACTTGCCTCACTGGAAAGGTTTGGTTTTGAGATGTTTTGCGTCCTTGCCGTGCTGCTCAGACGTTACAGGACATGTGCCAGTTCACACAGACTTGTGTGGAGTTTGGGCTGCAGCTGTGAGCTGTGCAGAGAACTGTCCCGAGGTTGAACACGTCACTCACCAGGAGTTTTCTGAAGCTGCCTCCCTGTGCTTCTTGCTGTCGTGTTCAGTGCAGCCCGTGGAGTTTTTAAAAGTTAAAGTTTTAAATTTTTCGTGTGTGCAATTCAAGTTCTGTAGTGTTGACACAGTTTTTTTCCTGTTCAAGAGAGATTGCAGTTAAGGTGCTGTGAGAGTCAGTAAAGCAGAGATATTGATATTTGATAGATATGTATSAATCAGCTCAGTTACTTGCCCAGGTATAATATTTCGCAGCAATATAAAGGTTTTGTGATAAAAGTTTTCAGTGGTCTGGYAAACTGCTTCAGAAAGTAATTTCTTGTTTTGGGATGTTCATGGCACATTTGTGCACTTATATGGGTGAGGGACCATTTATAAACCCTATGTAGTCATTGGCATTTGTGTGTCTTAAAATGTTTTTGCARTTTTTGGGGTATTTACAGATTCAACATCTCTAACTAAGAACTGAAATAAAAATTAGGAAATATTACTGTGAACATGCGTTTTTTTATTGTGTACATATGATACATGTGAGGAACTTACCAGCTGCTAGAAGGTGGATTCTGTAAAGGAAATGAGAAGCAAACCCAGAGGGAACTGACATGTCTGAGAATCACTCAGGACTCAACAACCTGAAACTCATTATAAACCTGTATTCCACRGAGACACGTGGTCATTATAACAAATCTCCACTGCCAATTGTTAAATGAAGATGTCCTGAAAGCAGGAAGGGCTGCTTCTGGTATCAGTGACAAATATTGATGTGCTGAGTTACAACGTTTGTTAAGGACACAGTGCAATATACTAACCTCTTACTCCTTTGTTCTTCATTTCTAGGTCAAGATGTGGTTAAGTATAAAAAGYATCTTATGGATGTACTCTACATTAGTTATAACATATACACTACCTAAAGGTAAGTCTGCTGTACCATTCATTAAAATAAATTTACTGGTCTGGTTGGCAGGGCATTTCACAGGACTGAGGAAATAGCCCAAACTCAGGAAATTTACTTTCTTTGCCTCTGCCATGTTGCACCATGTCACTAATTTCATTTCTGTGTCCTCCTCAAGGCCTGGTGATTTATATCTGCTGTGCTTGGGCTGCCATGAACTAACCTGGGGCAGGTCCTGGGACTGCTGGGGTCTGGAGCAAGGCTGTGTTAGGGCAGCTGCAGGTTTGGGTGGAAAGGAAGGAGCCCTTGTTACCTTTCTTGGTGATTACATGCTAAAACTGAAGTAGTTGCCATGGTAATTTGAAAGTTTGGGTCAGGCCTTTGGTAAGGGAAATATCCCAACAGCTGCTGCAGACTCACAAAATTGGGAAAACAGCTTTCCCAAGTCTCAAAGCAAGATTTTTTTCTTTATTTTCTTTCCCACTTCTTTCCAAGAAATCTTCGAACTGATTTTAGCCTTTGGGAAAATAAAATTTACTCTTTTTTTTTGTTTTTTTTTTTTGTTTTCCCTCACTCAGCTTGAACACTGTTGCTAGTAATGCCTTTAGGTAGTCCTGAATGAAAAAGAAAAAAAAAAAACAAAAAACCGAAATGGTTTCATTAGTGGAACCAGTTAAAAAAAAAGGATAATAGATTTAGATTGGATAGAAGGAAGAAAGGTCTGGATCAGACCAGAGACCTGACTCACTACCTTGCACAAATGCAGAATTCAGGGATACAGGGATTGAGAGGGCAACACTCTCAGTGGGGAGAAGTTGGATGGATTGYTGTAGAAAATGGGATGGCATCTTTACATGTCGCCTCACCTACTCTACTTTTTATTACCTCTTGAATTGCTCATCTTATCTCCAGAGAAGAATTTTTGGTACATAATCTAGTTTTTTATCTATGCCCCGCTCTTTGGAATGTAAACCAGGTTGTGGCCCATCCTTTTTGGCCCAAATTTTTTCAAAGAARTTCAGAAAGATGCTGATGTTCCTAGAACAGAATGTGAACCTTGTGGGGTTTACTTATTAAATTGGGGGCCATTCTATTGTCGTAAGAGTCTTAGCCATTTTCAAAGTATGGCCATAAAGAAGAAGACAAGCACAAAAAACTTTCCTTTTTCATGAATTGATCCAATTCATGATCCCAAAGAATCTGTGGGATCACCTCATGTCCTTACCTTTCGTAATCAAGTCAGTTGGTGMAACAGTATTTTTCAGGATGAATGTTGGAAGACTACATCAGTCTTAACAAGTATGGCTTTTGATTAAAAATATTCTAAAAATAAAAGATACCTCACCATTCTGAAGAGATAGACATCTTAAGCTTCTTTTAAAATCTTTTAAGCTTTTTTTTTTTTAAATGCTTTTTTGGATATAAAATTGAAGCCTTACTTTCGACTAGCTGGTGTGAAGATCTTGTAGTTTACAGGCTGGGCCTTGCACTTATAACCAAAGCTGTTTTTTCCTGTTTTGTGTGACTGTTGGTGGTGTTATGTTGAGTTCTGCAGATGAGATTTGCCTGCCTCCCTGTGAGTGTCTTGCAGACTGTGAAAGTAGTTCTTCACCACTCTGAGCCTCCTTCTCTTACTCTGCTTGCTCAGACCACAAACCACCCGGCAAAAGACTCAGGGAAGGTTTCTGTTGGGTCTTGGTCCATTACCTGTCAGTGTTTCATGCAAGTTTTACTCATTTTAATTCATTATTATCTTCACCAAAAGGCTTGTGTTTAATGAAAAGGCTTCTCTTAGGCTCAGTGCTAGTAGCTGGATTGACAAAACACAGAATTTCACTGATCCTTTTTATTTCTGCTGCTAGACAGGGCAATATACCATATGTCCCAGCAGGTTGTTGATGAACTGAAAAATGAGATGCAACTTTTTTTTTTCCCCCTCATAAATTTGGCTAAAAATAAATAGAATATTTTATTCTTTAAGCATGTGGGATTTGTCTGCTTAGTCAGCAGCAACATTCTGTTCACTTACACTTAATTACGTAGCAAATTCACTCCTCTAAGCAGTGTCACACCATGTAGGGCACTCTTTTATTCATCCTCCTTGTCCATTGCAGACCTAGTGGCCTGGTYATTCTGATTAATGTGATAGAGAAGAGCAGAATTCTATTATTTAAAAAAATTATCTAGACTCCTACTTCAAGGATTTTGTAATGTTTACCATAGAACAGATATATGAATTCTAGAGAAAGAGACTTTGTTCTCAAGAAAGAATTCCTTTCCTCCCACCTCAAAAGGAAGATGTCCAGCTGTGTGTCATTGGTCTATCACATACCACTGATAGRGGCTGACATGG
Organism: Malurus melanocephalus; assembly: GCF_030028575.1. NCBI lineage: Eukaryota > Metazoa > Chordata > Aves > Passeriformes > Maluridae > Malurus > Malurus melanocephalus. Next base: position 22,835 of record NW_026624208.1, read on the forward strand.
AATATAAGCTTAGCAAAAATGCTAAAGGGAAAAAGAGGGGTTATATGGATTAATATAAAATACTGATAGCTTCTGCATTGGTCAGTAAATTCTGATAGACTAATYTGGACTGCTGTAAGAAATCAAGCTTTTGGTAATTGTTCAAGAGCATCACTTAATCTTATATTTCAGATGTTTTGTCAAGCCAATATTTTCTTTTTCAGTAGGGAAAAACTCCTTTCTCCTCCTTTCTCCTCCTCCTTTCTCCTTCTTCTCCTCCTGCTTCTTCCCTCCTCTCACCACGACAAATAGGTTTTTATAAAGTGTGTCACAATGATTTCTAAAGTTGGACAGATCTGCAACTACACAGAATCTCCTATTCTGGGATGTAGCACAGTTTAGGCTGGGTCTAGTTTGCATATCAAGATGATAGGTGTTGCTTGCCAAGGCTTCCAGCTGGCTGACGTGAAGACACGAATTTTAAAGGGAGGAAATTTCCTCAGGGCTCAGTGCTGATATTCCAGATCACTCATAATCAGAAACAATGTTCTTTAAAAAGTTTATTAGAATTCTGTCAGTCAGAATAATTATAATTAAGTCATTCTTCATTTAAGAGGAAAGTTCCTGCAAGGTGTATAGATGACAAGAGATCATAATAAATTCTAAATATTTTGAGACTGATTTTAATCTCCCACCTGCRCAATTTGGCAGTAATTCCATCACAATTGATAGAACTGAGAATTCATTCTGTTTCTTTATCTGTAACCACTGTTACTCTGTGAAGTTTCAAGAAAATAAAGGTGATGTAAAACATATCTGGTTTCATCAGTTTTGATACCATCACCTTGACTCCATCTGAATYGTGTGCCTAAGGAATTCTAGTTTGGTAGGCATGGTTGGAAAGGAYCTGAGGACTTCCATTCAGAATTCTGTGTCTTCCCTGCCAGTTCATTTTCCTCTTTTTATAGTCAGTACTTTATCATTTAAATGCTWGGCCATCAAGCTGATGACTATTTTATTGAGTCATTTTAGATAATACCATTAATMCTTTGTCCTGTATMAAWTCAACAGCCTGTGTTAAAASYRACCAKRTTARTSAGCAATTTTCYTTYYTTCTTCTRTTTTCTTTCCCCCYTYCYYTTTYTSKKTTTTYTTYTCTYYTYTTTTYTYYYYYTTTTTTTTCTTCCCYCTTCTTTTTCTCTTCCTCTTTTGCTCCTTTTCTTTAATTCTCTCTGTCCATCCTTCCATCCCACCCCACAATCTTCTACTCTTTATGGAGAGATCGTATTTTTTATGATAGACAAACAGCTCGATCATTTTCATGTGCTGATGTCTCCTTTTTCATGTACCACTCTGTTGAGGGCTAATATATGAAGTTATTATATTTCTAAACTTCATGAATCCTATCTCCCTTCAAATTAATGATGACCATTTTTCGAGAGGTGTCCCACCTCTCAAAAAAATGTTAGAGTGAAGGACTGTGAAAGATACTGTTGTGCATCAGCTTCTGATCTYCATTAAGCCATTATGTGGGATGAAATAACATCACACAAAAAAGGTAAATCTGTCAGAAACCCTCTCTTCAGCTGCAGCGTGCAGGTTGGATGAACAGTAGTCAACCTTCCCCTCAGGGTGTTGTCAGATGGCAGCATTTCACTGTGAAATGTTTGCAGCTGGAGATGACATAAAAAATGATAAAGGTGCTGATCATGTCAAGTCTGAGCCAAGCAGGGACTTTCTGTGTGCTTTACTTCCTCCTTTGCTTTTACAACCTGAAATATTTAATTCCTGCGATGTGTTAAAGGCCCCGAGGCTACAAGGAAACAACTTTGAAAGAGTGACTGTTTGGGAGACTCTTGCTGGAAAGGCTTTTGTTTGAGCACGTATGGAATAAAAATAATTAACCCCTGAGAGAACAGTGGGGTCAGGGGTGACAGGGATGCAAAGCCATGYGTCTCTCTGAGGACAGGAATAACTGCTGTGAGGTGAACAAGGTGTGAACACCAGMAGCTCCCCTGTATTCAGGTTTTTGGCCAGCTAGGTAAATCATCATCTTTCACTCAGAGAAGAAACAGCTCTTGCAGTTCACCTGTCATCTTAAATTTCAGACCAGTTTCTGAGGGTCTGTGGCTTTGTGACTGTAACAAATGGAAAAAATAAGTTAGAATGAAATTTATCCAAAGAGAAATGGGCTCCATCAGCAGCCCAAGATGTAACAAGATAGATACAAACATTTTTTTAGCTTATACTCACCAGTCCTGTTACAAATCAGCTAAAGTTCATCGATTTCAGGCTTTGCACAAGTGAACCATTAAATAACAATGAAATATATATATATTTTCAGTTTTGCTGTTACACTGAAATGATTTCTCCTTTCTCCCTTCTTCCCTCTCTCCCCTTTTTCCAGTTCAAGCAGAAAAAAAAACCCTGGTCAAGGGATCTCTCTCTGGAACTTCAGTCCTGCCGTGCTTCTTTTCAACCACACCCACCATATCGTCCAGCTACGCCGCCGAGTACCTCCGCATCAAATGGTCCAAGGTTGAGCTGGACAAAAGCGGCAAGGACGCCAAGGAAACCACGGTCCTGGTGGCCCAAAATGGCAACATCAAAATTGGTCAAAGCTACAAGGACAGGGTGTCTGTCCCCAGCAATTCGGAGGAGAGCGGGGACGCCTCGCTGAGCTTCTCCAAGCTGCGGGCCAGCGATGCTGGGGTCTATCGCTGCGACGTCATGTACGGGGTGGAGGACACGCAGGCCATTGTCTCTCTGGCTGTTGAGGGTAAGGATTTGCCTATTTCACTTTTAGCCAACAGTGATTCCASTTAAAACAGCAAAACTCAATGACTAACAAAAAATTAGGGGGGTGTTTAAAGCAATTCGCCCTTTGCATAGGGTGAAAAGAAGCACCTTATGATGAAAATTTAGGATGAAAAGAAGCAGCTGAAACTGTGGTCATMTTGATGTCCCAAACTGTGTTTCCACCAAAAGTGAGACCCWCTCTTTCTGGGAYRGGAACATCAAGCACAAAGGAAGCGTTTCTTTTTGCCCTGTRATAAATTTGGGACAGGCAGAAGGAAACTTATCTGAGAGAAGCTGAAGGAAAACAAGTAGGGAGGTGTTTGCTAAATGTGGGGCATGCAGGGATAGCAGTTTACTTGCCATCACTGTTAGGAAATAGCCTCCAAAATGCTGAGAGGAAGAAGACTATGTGTGGAGAGACAGAAGAGACAGGACCCTCAGGATAGTTGAGGTTGGAGAAAAGATCTAAGATTATCAAGTCCAAGCATTAACTCAGCATTGCYGTATTCACCACTAAACCAGGTCCCAAAATGCAACAACCAAACATTATTCGAACTCTTCCAGGGATGGTGAGACACCCACTTTCCTGGGAAGTCTGTTCCAATGCCTGACCACCTTTTTATATCCTGGTGTCCCCCCTGCCCTGCCCTGGCCCAGCCTGAGGCCGTTCCCTCTCCTCCTGTCCCTGTTCCCTGGAGCAGAGTCCAAATCCCCTCTGGCTGCCCCCTCCTGGAGTTGTGCAGAGCCACAAGGTCCCCCCTGATCCCCCTTTTCTCCAGGCTGAGCCCCTTTCTCAGCTCCCTCAGCCCCTCCTGGGTCTCCAGACCCTTCCCCATCCCCTCAATCTCTTGCCCTCATGGTCCCAGAGCTGTCCCCAGGGTTGGTCCCTCAGCAGTGTCCAGCACAGGGATGGTCACTGTCCTGGGGCTGTGGTCACCTCATGGCTGGGACAGCCCAACGTCCATCAGCCTCTTGGCCACCTGGGCACCCCTGAGCTCGTGTCCAGCTGCTGTCACCACCACCCCCCAAAGATGGGCTTTTCCTATCTTTTCCACCCCAAGCTGGAGCGTTCCATGGGTTTGATCAAAACACAAGTGTGAGTGGCCAAATGARGATGTGATGTGTAGAGCTCACTCGTGGAGCACGGTGAGCACAGCACAGAGGCTGCTCCAGAGTTCTGCTGAGCCTGAGCTTACAGACTGTGCTGAAAGGCAGGATATTCACCCAGGCTCGGTGCCATGCACAGGCAAATCCTGGGCTCAGGTTCCTGCCTGTGCTTGGAACAGCCCTGAGCTCTGTGCGTGGATCTCCTCGGAGGAGCCGTGCCTTGCACACCCCTTTGCAGTCTGGTGGTTTTTATAAGTGAATGAATCCCAAAACAAACATTAATATCTGCTGCTGGAAAKCATGGCTTTGGCTATGACCCTTTTGGTGAGCTTAATGTTGTATTCTTCTTCCAATATGCCCAGCCYAATGTGAACAGTCTGTTGGCATTGATTGGACAAAAGGATTGGAAGGTGTGGCCTTAAATTGGAAATGTGATAAATCAGTGTAGCCATTAATGTCTGCAGAACTTCATAAACTGTTAGGTCTTAATGACAAAAGCAAAAGAAAACCTGGTTTGAACATTACTTTTCTTAACGAGTGTACCTGGCATTCCTTACTCCTTTTCAAGTGTTCCCTTGACTACATATCTATATCCAGGAGCAGCAGATGTTTATGACAATAAAGTATCAGATGATTTATGGTGGTACTTTAGCTTTTGTAGTTTCTGCTCCTGTGAAAACWCTGCAAAGTGTTGAACTGATTAGATTTATGATTTTACTTCAATGAAAATTTCACACTCTCCATTTTCTTTCTGCAACTGTTCTTTTCCATGACTACTGTAATGTCAAAATTTCAGCAGAGGAAAAAGCTAGGTCTTGACCTAAATGGAAAATCGCTTTGCAAGACTGTCATTTGCACCCTCCATTCTCAGTTTTCTACATTATGCAAACAAATGGCATTTATTAGACTCATAAGAACTTCGTGTGAGTGTTGCTGCTCAAATCTTCTGCCCTGTTTTCAGCAAGGCTTTGTGGTTTCTGATGATTTCAGCTTTCATTTATGAAACCAAAACCCATTGGCCCCGAAGCTAAATTATCTCTTTGGTGTTGTCTTTTTCAACCTGCACCCCAAAGTGACACCAGCTGAAGAGGCAATCTCCTGTTCTCCCACTCATCCTGAACGGGGTGCAGGGAGGTATTTCCATGTTCACTGAGGTAATTCCAGAGCTGAGGGATAGCCTGGTTCAGCACTGTGCTTTGGTCAGCTCTCCTGGGTGGAGCTGGGGCTGCTGAAGTCCGGCTAAAATTATCAACAATTTCATTATTCTGCACATTTTGTGCTTTGAATGAAGCAGGCCAAAACTTACCAGCAAGAGTTCTGCTGAAGCAGGTGTAATTTCTCATTTGCCATTGTGATTAATTTACTGGGGTTTTTAATGCTTCTTTGGGTGTTTTWAAACCCTCTAAAGGCACTATTGTTCTAGATATTTTCAGGGTCTCCATTTGTTTTATAGACACTCCCTAATTTTAAACTTTAAACAAAAAGCATCAATGGAACCAGRAAGATAAGCTCAGACAGCTATAGCCTGCTTGTTTTTCAAATTAACCTTTGCTAGTAGCATAATAGATAGCTGGGAGAGCTAACTTGAATAAAATTACTGTAATTGTGATTTCTCTCCTTTAGGTATGCTGGGAAAATAGAACTGCTATTGAACACACTGTGCATCAAATCAGTGTATTATACCAGTGATGGAGTATTGTGAAAGAAAAATGGGATTTCTGAGGAAGAATAATTTTCTCTGTAGCATACAGATTTCCCCAGGTCGAGCTGAATAATGGGTATTASTCATTGAAAGCCAAACTTGTAATGCTTAACTATTTTTTTGCCTGAGCCTCAAATCCAATACTGTGCAAAAGTTGTGACTGTGCACCTATTTTCCTTTCTGTTTAGCCATCAGAACAGACAAATATTGCATGCAAATAYCCAGTTAATTTGCTATTTTAAATGCCAAATGAACTTCTGAAGCCAGATTCACATGTTATTAATGACAAACTTTACCATTTCAGTTAAAAGATCTGGCTGTCCCAGGGTCCTGTTCCAATGAAAGCAGCAATAGCTGATATCAAAGGGCAAACTTAACATTTACCCTTTTGGTGTCAGAGACTTGCCATCCATAGAATTACCCATACAGAGGCTTTGTGTTATTCAATCCTGAACAGATTTTTTTTTTCCACTTGGTTTTTGAATGTCTGTAGATTTTCATTTTCCATGGGTATACTCCTGGTTAAACCACCAGTTAACCACAGCTGGTTGTCTTACTCATCATTCTTAAGGAGGACATGTATTTCATCACACACTTTGCATTGCCTATTTCTGCTACATCCTTTTTTTGACAAGTGAAAGTTTTCTAARCAATGGCAGTACTGTGAAAATTGATGCAATTCTGTGGCCTTCCTTTGCTTTGGTTATAGGAATTAACTATGCCAATTACTTAGGTATCAGCAGCTGCTTATATTTGGAAATTTGWGATCTTTAAGGTCCCTTCYATTTTATGATTTTKATTYACAGACATCATMAAGATGCTCYCATGTGAGTTCATGTGTGATCCTATATCTGCTGAGCAGAACTTGGCCGTGTGTGCATCAGTGATTAAATATTTTGATTTGAATGCTGTGTGAATATCTCATCTYACAGCTTGGCTTGTTTGATTTCCAGGGGTGTGATCAGTGATGTTCTGAGTGTTCAGGGGTGGCTCTGTGGGRTCTGGGGCAGCTGTAGCAAAGTAGGATGGGAGTAGGATGACACACTGGGTTACTTGATCCACTTTTCCTTTGGCATCACAAAAATCCACATTACGTGCTGAGCACCCAAATCCAGCAGAGAACACCCACCAGCGGGGCTCAGGTGCTCTCCACACTTCACCCCTGAGATCAGTGTTGCAGTTTTGCATTTTGCACTTGGTGAGAGTGTAAGAAGGAGGAGGGAAAGGTTTAATTTTAGCCCACGCAGGAAGTTTGGGGCAGCCAGGTGCCTGCTCTGCTCAATAACTGCTCCTGCAGGGCTGTCCTTGGGGCAGGCAGGTGTGCAGGATCACTAAGGGGGAACTTTCCTCACACTGGATACTCCCTTTCCTGTTACTAATGGGAAATGCTTTCCTGGCACCCTGTTTGCAGCTATAATTACACTGGCCTCTCAGACAGAGGTATTTTGTGTTTGAGATGGATCCAACAGCATGGCTGTGTTAGATGCTTCAGCTTCTCACAAGAGAATCTCAGGATATTTTGWGTTGGAAGGGSTCAGGGTCATCTAAGTCCAAACCTGGATGTGTAGAACAAGTCATTCATACCCATTTTCCCTTCCACATGTTTTCTTCTCTTCCTTCTTCTGCATGTTCCCCTGGAATTTTCCCTTTGTCTCAGGAACAACTCTTCCTTTGTCAGATTCTGTAATTTCATCTCTCCACAGCGTTTTGTGTTTTTCTTCTAACCTTTTTTTGGGGTTATTAAACCCACAATTCAAACTGTCTCACACTGGGAGTCCTTGGCCTTTCAGCTTTTGGATGCTCCTGGGTGAGATGAATTCTCTGCATTAAATATCTCCCTGGTCACCCGTTAGGGAAATTTATAGATAATTTTTAGAGTCATCTTGTAACTTTTAGGCAAAACTGCCTTGGATGAGTTGAATCCCAGAAAGGATTTTATAAAAAAGTATTGCTGTTCCTTTCTGTGCCCACATTTATTCCTTCTCTCTGGTTAGAATGAAGTCCACTTTTTGTAAAATACTTTTGGAGCTACCTTGTAAAAAGCTGACCTAGAAGTGAAATGAGACAGTACGTTTCATTCTGGAACATTTCTGAATATTTAATTAAATCCTTGTTTACTGTGGTGTCATGATACTGGGCAATTAAAAAAACATGACCCAAAGTATTCAAAATTAAGAAGTCTGAACAAACCACTCAKTTGAGCTGATTTTTTTGTTATCCTCCTTGGAGATTCTTGGATTTAAAGGGATCAAAGTGGCAAATGGGATCCTTCCAGTTTCTTCCCTACCCTTTTGTCAGAGCATCTCAGTGAATATTTTTTTGCCAAAAGTGAGAACTCTTTATGATTTTCTAACTTTATGATATTTTGGGAGTCCAGTATTTTAATGGGCCTCATTTTCTCAGTTTCTGTTTGATTGTGCTGCAAATCTGGAAGACTTTTTTTTTTTTTTTTTTTTGGTCTACTTCTTAAAGCCTGTAAAGACAATCCCAGGCTTAACATACTGATCTTGTTAATGGGAAAAAACCCCAAGAATTAGAGAAGCAGCAGGTAGATGGTAATTCACATTTTCATTTTTATGCAAACTTGCCTTTCCTGCAATCATTATAATGATAATAAATGAAAGTTGTTTCCGATGTGGGAAGGCTGCCTCTCAGTGATGCTGTCAGCAACCTTATTGATCTATTTCTGCAGCAAAACTCCCCTCTTTTATCTCTTAAGTAGGCACTTCAAGAGGTGCTTTTACTTAATCTTTTGGACTTACCTGTCTTGGAACCTTACCACCTCTTGATGTTGAACTTCCTTGACTTCTCTGCCGCATTTTTCAGCTTTGTGTTTTACTCTCCTGCATAACAGGAGGAATCTTCCTGGTGTTAGGAAAATTAATCTACAAGCACYAGAGKTTTATGTCCAAAAAGGAGACAGAGGAGTCTTGCAACTTTATTCATGAATAAAGGGAGAGGTCATGGGCATTT
>NW_026624208.1:32072-41016 GCF_030028575.1 Malurus melanocephalus
CGTTTCTTTCGTGCAGCGCTCGGTCCTGTAACCTGTATTTTTGGGGTGTGTTTATAACCTAAATTGCCTTCTGCGTTAAGGGCGGGAGGATCTGAACCGTGTGTGGCAGCTCTGGGGTGATTTCTGGGGTCTGAAGCCAAAAATTAACCGAGTAACAAGCACTGCCATCACAATTTTTCTCYTTRWGATATCCTTTGCTGGGTGAGGCAACTTGTGAAATTCAGGCTTTATGTTGCCAGCATCCAACACTGCATGTGGCAGCAGCGTGAGCTCACTAGTGAAAGTGAACTCTAATTTATTAGCCATACCAGGAGCTAATAAACTAGCTTCCCCTGCAGTTCCACAGGGGKTTGGTGCGTGATACACAGCAGAGTTGCAATCCAAAGGGGTGTAACCTCAGACCCAGGCTCTTACCCATGGAAACCCTTGTTTGTTAGAAGTTAAACACTTTAAATTTTTTATTTTCTGGTCTAAGACATGAGATAAACGACTAAAAGAGCTCACCCTTGCTCTGACAGAAGTGAATTTCGCGTGCTACAAATTGCTTTYCTATGAGTGCTCTTTCTTGCTGCTACTCCTTCCTGTAATTACACTGACTTTGTTTGCCAGATGTTCGGTGACAACATTATACTGCCGTAGTCTGTTTTCCAGTTGCTTTATYCGTTCCTGGGACAACTCCTTTCTTGCCTTTTCTTTCAGGGAGGAAACAGACAAAGGAGAAGTGGAGGGGAAAAAAAAAAAAATCCTTTACAAATGTTTTAAAGTGCAAAGGCCGGGACAATGGGTTTTGCCCCTCTCTCTGTCCAACTGAAACAATGAAAAGTCCTGCACTTTAATCTCCTTAGCCCCAGGGGTTCTTCTAATTATTGCAGCTGTTGCACAGGCTTATGCATAGTGACGTCCTCCTTCCCATTCATCTCGGAGCCTCTTTCATGTCCATGAGCTCCTCGCTGGAAACCGAGGAGCCTCCAGCTCTGAGAATAGGTGAAGTTTACCTTGTGCATCAGGGCGAGGAGAACAAAGCATTCCCCGAGTTCCTTTCCAGGATTTACAAATGACCAAAGGCTCTTCTTTTGGCCTCGGCGAAATCCACTTTAAATTGGCTGGGATGTTTAACTCTTTAGTCCTGGCTTGTTCAGGTATCACGAGGYTCTGACRGAGTGAAAAAGGCARTGGTGCTTCCAATATGGAGAAAAAAACAACCCTGAAGGAATGAGAGGTGAAATAGCTGTTGTGGAAAATGCACTCATTTCTTTAAACAGCAGGAATCTTTAAAAAAAACACCCAAATTTAGAAAAATCTGTTCCTATCACCTCTAATGCAACAAAGCTTTTCATGTTATGATTTCTGGGGTCTGAAGCCGAAAATTAACCGAGTAACAAGCACTGCCATCACAATTTTTCTCCTTAAGATGTCCTTTGCTGGGTGAGGCAACTTCTGAAATTCAGGCTTTATGTGAGAAGCATTTTCTTTTGAGAAAATGCTTCTCTTTTTTTCTGAGAAAAGAGAAAATGAAAATGAAAAATGCTTGCTTTTATTCTGAGAAGCAGAAACTCCTGTGCCCGGTTTAAAGTCGTATAGTATCACTTCAGCAATTTTGGAAAAAAAAAGAGATAATTAATAAAAATTAATGCAAAMTACATTTAAAATAAGATTAAAACATCAAACTGAGATAGCAAATTGCTTCAGATGCTTGGACATTTCTGACTCAGCATCAAACATAGTGTATTACAGGAACACGGTTGTAACCAAAAAAAAGTTTTAAAAAGTTTGTGTATGTTCAAAACTAACATGTAGTAAAGACAGATGCACAACTTTTGAATGTTATTATGGGTTTGTAGTTATGACACAGGGTAAATAATTTATCTGTTTCTGTTGTGAGCTCTGTAAAAGCTGCCCATTTTTAAATTCTAGATCCAGGACACCAGACAGGCCTCCTGAACTCGTGTTTTTATTTACTGCTGCACTACTAATACAGAAATGCTCACTTTTACCAGCAGGTGTTTTGCTCACAGTGTCAACCGGTGTTACTAAATAATGAATATATTAGAATAAATATTTTTACTCATACTACATGTTAAAAAAATACACATATTCTGACAGTATTTTTGGTTATTTTAAGTTTTAAATGCCAATGTTGCCTTTATGTTGTGAGGTGGTTTATCAGTGAGGCTGTGTGGAACAGGGTGTCCCCCATCCACACAGAAATTCTCCTTTGGCTCCCGGCACAGGATGAAGATGCCCTTTGGAAGCTGTCCCTGTTCTCTGCTAGTTCTTGAAATCCACCCAGAAATTGTTTGGAACGGTGTTGCGGGGCATGAGCCAAACAATTCAGCGAATTAACCTAACAATTTAACACCCCTAGTGGCTGAATTTCAGGCACCTGGAAAATTYAATTTAATGATACAAACATAGCCGTAATTTTCCAGGGTGTAATCCTCACTTGTCACTGTTGCCAAACAACAGTTGTGTCCCGCTGGAGCTGAAATCACACTGTTGCTTGGAAGAAGCTGGTTTATGACTGGTTTTGTCAGTGGTTCTGAAAAGTATTTTGTGGGGATGTTGGTTGTCTGCAAGCTTGCAACAGCAGCTGCAGCTGGCGTGTGATTTCGTGTGAAATGATGAAATATGGGGATTCCCAGCCTTTCCTCTTGTATTTCCTGTTTCTCTGCAAGCAGCTTTGATAAAAAATTATTATCTGATGGCTGAGTAGTTTTCAGATAATATTTTTTGTATTAATTTCTTGGTGAGTCACAAGAAGAAAAAATGTCTATTTTCTATTTATTTGCCATATGTGGATTTTTGATGGCTGGCAAAGTTTTACTGGATTTGATTTCTAAATATGTTGGAAATTCTTGCATCAATAATTTGCTAAGTGACCTGTATTTCTATTTGTTTGTAAATTAGCAGACTTACTCTATCTTTCAACAATGCTATAATAGCAAAGACTTGTTGTAAAATTAATTATTTTTATCATCTTACCATTTCCCAGACTGTATTACAGTATGTTATTTCCTCATCATGAAATACTCCAGTAAAACCATCAGGGAGAAAAAGCATTTTATGGTTTTGGGGTTTTTTTTTTTGCTTGTTTTGTTGCCATTGTGTGAWTTTTTTATGGTGTTGCAATGCTTCTGAGGATTTTAGAGTGCAATAAGTGAGGTATTGCAAGGGACGTGCCTTTGATGCTAAACTGCACAAGACACTGGTAATAGGAGGAAATGATTTTGCAAGGTGGAATGGCTTTTTTTGTGCCACTTCAGTGCCCTTTATGGTTTGTTGTAGCTGTTGTCTAATTCAGTGGGAATTGTGTGTGTGTGTAAAACCAAATGTGGCTTTCAGACAGATCCCATCTTAACCAAAGCCATCCTCACTCCAGACCTCCCTCTCCAAAGGTCTCACATGGTTCAGAAACTGCTGAAATTGTTAAAGTCCTTTTCAGAATCAGAAAAACCCCAAATAAAAGTGCGCTTAATTTGGTTTGTATTATTATTTGTAGTGTGTGCAGATAAACATGGCTATGAAAAATTGAACAAAAGCTATCTATTGACAAATGCTATATTTGTAGTGATCTTTGATGTGTAGGAAAGGACACCAGGCCCATCACTGACTAAAAAAATCTGCTTCAAAAAGCAAATTTTGGGGGTATTTTGTCATGATCAGTAGCTGCCACTAGAGGGAGAAACATCATTTATGCCATCTTTTATCTCTCATTTTTAATAYTATTTTCATTCTACCCACTGTTTTTCAGGATTGTAACCACACCTAAGTGAGGCTACAGAAACAACTCAAATTACACAAGTTTTTTGCYATTTTTGCCATTAACACATTTTTTTTTTTTTGCCTTCTCAGGTGTTGTGTTTCACTACCGCGCCGCCACCAGCAGGTACACCCTGAATTTCACGCAGGCCCACCAGACCTGCCGGGACAACGGGGCCATCATGGCCAGCCCTGAGCAGCTGAAGGCTGCCTAYGAGGATGGTTTTGAGCAGTGTGATGCTGGCTGGGTGTCTGACCAAACCGTCAGGTGAGGCTTTAAAAAGGACCCTTTTGCACATTTCACCAAAATTTGTGTGCCTTGCCCGTGCAGAATTCAACTGCTGATTCGCTGTCATAATAAATTTTGCTTTGTGATGTGTTTCAGGTATCCGATTAGACACCCGAGAGTTGGCTGCTTTGGGGATAAAATGGGAAAAAAAGGGGTCAGGACATATGGGCGCCGCTTCCCCAATGAGACATACGATGTTTATTGCTACGTGGAGCGCATGGAAGGTAAGATGGGTCTGCAGAACCTGAGAGTTCCTTGCAAGGCTTAAAAAATGACTGGCCCAACGTGGAGGGGCAGAGAAATAGGAAATTATGTTTAAAATAAATTTTGGCTGCTTTGGGAATTGCCAAACAGAGGGAACCTACAGTTTGTGGTCTTGCAGGTCTTAATTAAAGGCCAGTGTGGASTCTACAAAGAGGCAGTCAGGGTTGAAGCTGCCTATAGTTAGTGCAGARTATCTCACAAAAGTTGCTGCTGAAGCAACTTATTTTTTGAATGTTATAAAAGAATTTTTGAAAGAAATGCATTTTGAAAGAAATGCATAGTTTGAGAAACTATATGTACTATATATAAGTGTATACAAAGATAGATATAGTATACATGCTATATAGTTCATAAAGTGTGTAATTAAGTCTTTTTATTTGTCCGTGGCATAAAATTAGATATTGAATTGTCCTCTATGTTTAATATCATCTTTTTATTAAGGGGTCATCTCAGATTCAAAAAGAAAAAAAAAAGAAGAAAAACTTTGTAGTTTCTGGATCTTGTGTAGTAAAATTATTAGAGATACTTTACAACCAAAATATTTTCCGCTTACTACAGTGCCCTAAGTATGTCACACTGCTTCTCTTTGACAGGTTTTTGTTCCATACCAGTTCCACAGTTCCTTTCTGAAAAAAAAAACCAAAAAAAACAAAAAAAAAACAAAAAACCCTGCTAATTTCTAATTAAACATCTTTGGGGATGATCCTTCASTGTTACACATTTAATTCAGTGCTCTTGCAGTCAAGAGAATGGTAAATCAGCCATGACGCTGAGCACTCCTGACTTTGTAGGTACATATAATTTTATGTATCTACATACATAATTTTATGTACCTTTGTGTGTACATATAATTTTGCAAAGCAATTGGAAAATGCAGCTTCTCAGTGTTTGTTTGTAATCTGTCCTAGATAAGATAAAGATTGGATCATGCAAATTTTTTTCCTGCTGATCACTTACAGGTTTTTGTGACTGAAACCAATAAGTGTTTTGCTTAATAACTGAAAATTTGTCCCAGACCATTTCAATTTCAAGTTGGAGATCTATACAATACAAGCAACACAGGCATTGCAAAGCCTCCAGAAAATATATATGCTTGAGAATTTGAAACTTGAACTTAAAAATTGGCAGAATTTTGTTGTTTTAATTTTAGTTATGTCCCATTTATATCTGTTAGTGAGCAGCACCTCATCTACATCTACATCTGTCATCTACAGCCACATTTGATCTCCATCAGTCTTTGATGGGATTGAATTCTGAATCACCTCTAACTCAAGGTTTTTAAATTCAGTTTCTGCCTTTCATAGCTTGCAAAAAGAAGTTTYAGTCAAAAACCTAATCTGTATCACTTCTGGGTGTAGAGCAATTCCTTGTTCCTTTCTCTCTTCAAGAGCAGAGAAGTGAAACTGATACAGAGAAGCTAATCCTGGATGCATGTCAGCCAGCAATTCCTCAGGGTCCAATATTCTTACTAAACTTTCAAAAGAAGTCAAAACTGACTAAAAGAAGTCAAAACTGAAACATTTTTCACTGAGGCTGATGGCCTCTGCTTGGAACAACCTGGAACCAGACTCGTGTGTGGTTCAAAGAGGCTGCAGTGACGGTGCAATCCTCACAGCTGAAAACATGCAGGTCCTCCATTACTCATGGACATTGATTGGTTCTTCTTTGTTGTAAAATTTAATTTAGCAAGATTTAGGACCTGGTTTCCCTCTCTGACCTCATCCACATGTCTGTCCTACCGTTGCAAGTTAGGGCAGAATAAGGTGGAGATCTGGTTCATTATATTGAACAAGTTTTATGCCATATTATTATAATAGTTAGCCAAAGACACTCCCCAGCTTAGTTTCCCTTTTGTTGTTGTTATTGTTATTTGTTGGTTTGTTTTGGGTTTGTTTGTGTGGGTTTTTGTTGGTTTTTTTTTTCCTTTTTTTGGTGGTGTTTTTGGTATTTTTTTTGTGTGTGTGTGAGAGATTTTATTTTTTTTTTTCATTCTTTTAGGAGTTTTGAAATTGTTAGGAGTGTGAAAGGAAATTCTATGACCTCCAGAAGGAGTTTATGGGTACAAGGTATAGAAACAGCATAGGCAGRTTATACTGAGATCAATGAGTTTTTATTTCTYATAATGAGAAYCACTCACCCACACAGTGRTCTAAGACAGAGATTTAGACCAAAWATTRGTKGAGTTATTGGAAGGAGAAGGTTGCACTAAACTAGATTATTGTGTTGATAGGGAATTTCATGTTCATGATTTAAAATTATGCCAAATTTTTGATGGTCCTRTCCACCAAAGGCTGATYYTGAAAGGTATGACCTTTAGCTCATKACTTAATTCACAAATAARAAGCCTTCCATGGCACTTAGGCTGTTCTGAAATAATGCTGAAATACAACTTTTTCTATGCCAGTTTGAAAAGCTTATATCTGTGCACCCTGCTCGGATTCGATGCCAAATCTATAAGACTTTCTTGCACTCAACAGTTCCTTATTTGGAGGGTCTGTGCTGRTGGAATGACTATTCATGGCACAAACTGGTGCCTGACTGATGATATCAAAATTTGGGCTGGGACGAGGGTGTCACCGTGGAAGCCATTGAACAGTTATTGGTCTCTTGGCTGCTTCTGCTGTGTCACCCCAGAAAGCCATAAATGGTGGTGGGAATTCCAGCAATACATTATAAAAAAAAAAAAAAAATGTGCATTGAAATTGCAGTACTAATTTGGGTATTTGCACTGAGGATTTGTAGGAGCAACTCCATCTCAATTTTATTCCTTTTTGGCCATATGGAATCGTGAAGTTAGCCAGAGACATGGATTTCTCCTTAAATCACAAACTATTATCTTAAATTAAAACCAGTTATCTAGGCTAACTCTTACCATTTCCTTGTTCTGAGGAAAGCCAGAAAGATTAAAGGATGAATAATCTTAATTTAAATAGCATGAGTTTTGCTGCAACAGTCTGAAGAATAACTGCAGGAAGGATTTAAAAATTTCTGAGCTCCTAGAGATAAAAATGAGAACCTGGAGTCAAAAGGTACTCTCTTGTTATGAACTGTTACATTCCTCATATTTCMTTGCATATTTCAGCGTACCAAGCAACAACAGAAACATTTAGGATACTTTTAACTGAGGAAGTGATTTACTGTTAGAGAGTTTAAAATGATTGAGCTGTAAAAGTTTGGGTGAGGTTCTCTCAGCACCAAAGGTGTGTCTCCTGTGGAATAATCCCTTGGATGGAGATGTGTGGTGGGGGAGAAGAGTGTGAATTCTTCAGATGAGCAGTGTGTGGTTAATTCAGTATGAGAGGTGGAGATAAAATGCTCACCAAAGGTGGAGAGTGAGGGTTTCTGCTGAACCACCCCATCAGGATTGTGTCTGGCCAGCCCCACTCAGAACGTGCCTCTGTCATGTGAAAATGGGGCACTCACACCAGGAGAGGGTTATTTTTGGGGTGTCTGTGGGGAAGATGGTACAGCTTCCCTTCCATGCAGCATCTCCCCCCGCAGTGAGAGCAGGGAAGGAGGAGAAAAACCAAAACCAGATGTCCTTGGAATACTTTCCACCTACTCTCATGCGGTTTTTGCTATTGTCATGGAAATTTCTGTCAGAGTGATGGTCATAGTTAAAGGAGTGTAAAATATTAACTGCATTAATATTCTGTTATAATATTAAATTGTAAATATAATTAAATAGTGCAAAATACAGGTGAGAAGTTTCTTCTGTGTTTTGGGCAACTAACCATCTTCCCTGGAGTGTGTTTCTGGAGCAACAGCTAGATTAGATTTCAAAACTGGGACAACACAGAAGAGAGATTTTTTTTTCTAGCTCGGGGCCTGTGGTAGAATTAATAACTTTTGCATCATGCTGGACACTTATCCAGCATGACCTGTATGGATTTATATCATGCAGGGTTAAGTTCTCAAGAGGATTCCTGGTCAGCCAGTGTGTTTGCACAGAATAGACTCAGGACATCCAGGAGGGTTTAATTAAATCATTGCTGCTGTGCATCAAAAGGAACCAAATTACTTGTTCTGGCGTGCAAAAGAACTCTTCTCCAGCTTGTCCAGCCTCCTGCTTTAAAACTGAACCAAGATGTGTAGGTGCTTGTGGTTTTCCAGCCCTGCAGGGAGGTTTTGGTAATTAGTGACTTTGTTAAGGACACTTTATTACCCTGGTGTGTCAGTGAACCAGAGTACAGCACAGAAAGAGAGGAGAGGAATGTGGAAGTTCTTGGTCCTGAAGGCAACAGGCTTTAGTCCTCAGAGTGATGATGGCATTCCCTCTTCTCTGCACACTCGATTGTGTCCTAGAAATGAAGCTTGGAACAGATTTCACATTTCTGAGGAAAAGAAAGTCCTGAAGGCAGAGTGTCATGACTGTCTGGGCTCTGACCTGCTGGCCATGCRGCTGTGAGGAGCAGTAACAGGTGAGAAAATGCCCTTAGAATGCTCTGTATAATATCAGAAAAGATGGCATTTTGTCACTTTTAGCCARCTTTTGTACCTGACCCAGGTCACCCTTATCTGCTGTAGTCACAGAACCCAGAAGTTCCAGCACTCCCAAAGGACATCTTTGCTTGATGAACTTGTGGGTTCCATCTCTCAGAAACCAAGGAACAGGTCTGGAGTTCCTCCACA
>NW_026624208.1:41066-63774 GCF_030028575.1 Malurus melanocephalus
CCAAAACAAAACAAAAAAAAAAAGCTGCCAAATTCTTAGTGGAAATAGTGTTTCTTGTCCTCAAAGTAAAACAGCACCAAGGAGCTAAAATGAAAAGGCCCTGGAAAGCTTTTTCTTGGTTGTTTTGTGTGTTTTTGGGGTTTTTTAAGGTCATCATGTCATCCCAGCAGCAGCCCCAYGCTCACCRTTAAACCACATCTTRATGAAGGCCCCTGATTGTCTTGGAGAGCAAAATGGGGAATAAGACTGAAAATATTACAAACCCTCACATGAACTGGATAAAAGCAAGGGCATTGCACAGGTGGTTGGGTTTTATTCCACAGCAGYTGGTTAAAATCAGATGTGCCAAAAGCATTCAGAAGATTCCCAGTTTCCCTCCTAACTTCTCTGCAGTTTGGGAGAATCATTCAGACTTCTGTAAAACTTTTGTCACGATCAAAATTTGTGATCCTTTCACCTGCCAGGTGTGGGGGACTTTTGCTGTGCCTGGCATGTTGGAGATGATGATCTGCTCTGAGATGGGAGTGCCATGTAAACAGGCTCAAAAGTCTCCTCTAGGAAGCAGCAGCCCACAAATCCCTTAATTTTCCATCTGTGTTTTCACATTTTAATCTGTGGAAAAATAAGTTGTGGCTTAGGTCTGTGCTGGGGGCTTGAATCCAGACCTATGTTATTTACCCCAGTCAACACAGGTTAATCTCTGGCTTTGGTTCTGGCCTGATGACAGAAAGTTCACCAAAGCAATGAAAATTGCTATAAAATTCTAAGTCTTGTAGATCTTAAACTTTTTCSTGAGGGGTTGTAGGTCAACCCGCTTTTGTTTTCAAGAGTAAAACCTGGCTGCTTCATCTGCCCTGATATTTTGGAAAGAAATGGGAAAATTTTGATCAGGTGTCTCTCTTGACCAAGCAAAACAAACACATTTAAGAGGAAAATCCTGGGGATCCTTTGAGTGCTCTGAGCGCTAAGGCCGCTCCATCAGCCTGGTTTGGAGCAGGAGCCAGCAATAACACACATTACATTATAGTCTGCAGCCTAAACACTGTCACGTTCCCCACCCCTCCCCCTGGTACTGCAGAACCAGTTTTTCTTCATCTGTTGGCCTAAGCCCTGGGCTTTGCCTGCACAATACTGCTGAGTTACTCAGGGTGTGCTCCAGCTATAAAAACACTGCACGTGGCTGTTTGACACGCACAGAATTGAMTTTTCCCCTGCCTGGTGTTGGTGGCTATGTCATTTGTTTGTCCAGCAGATGAGTTTTCCCCTCTTAATTTCATTGTTYTCAGTGTTTTGGCTGGGAAATTGTTCCAGTCATAATGAAAACACTGAGAGTGTGGTAGGATCAGTCCTCCTGTTGAATATGAAAGTTGTTGTGCTTTCAAAAGCAGGAGTGAATTGTAGAGACTTCATGGATTAAATATATTTCATTGACTTCAGAATTATTTTTCTTGCTTTTTAGAAGAAGTTTCTGTGCAAGGGTCAAGTTCTTTTCTCTTTGGTACTTTGAAGGATGTTTCAGCCACATGCTGGAAGTGAATTCATTCCCACTCTCAGCCCTCTTTGTTGTGGTACAAACCCCATTTGGACCCAGTGATCCAAATCACTTGATGGAAAAATTGCTTTTCTAGTGCAATTTGCCCATTTCCCTATGTATTCCATAAGTTTCTCTCAGAAAAAATGTTGCGAGGTTGTCTGAAATTAGTTTCTTTATTTCCAGAAGTCACAGCAATTCATTGTTCTTCTTCACTTGTCTCGCTTCCTTGTCTATATAATTACCTGGTATATAACTACAATTATATCTGCTCTCCAAATACAATTAAATTGCATTTTTGACAGCTAATTTCCATATACATCATGGCTGCTGTGGGAGAGGATCAGTGGTCACTCTCCAGAGCAGAGAGGTCAGCATTTCTTTCCTCCCCTGTTTCACGATGCTGCTGTTGGGACAGGATGTTGGGATAACTGCATCCATCACCCTGTGCTGGGTACCAGAGCAGGCAGGCAGATACAGAAGGGTGCAATAAAAAATGCTCATTATCTGTGTGGAATGAAGGGCTGAATGAGCCATTCTGAGGATGAATGGCTCTTTGCTTYCCTTATCAATCCCTCTCCAATAGACACGCTCTGTCCCTCTACCTCTGGAAGCTGCTCACAGCACGTGTAAAGAAAATTACACTATGGGATCAGTGCTACAGCTGTAATAACAACCCAGAGCCTCTACCTAGGAGGAGAAAGAAAGTTGGCACCTTGCCTGCTTTCACACTTGCATTCCTTTCAGTCCCCAAACAAGTGTAATATTGATGTGAATGAAACTGCTCGGGGTGATGTAGTTTGTGTCTGCGTTTTTCTGGGCTCCCTTCAGACCTGTGCTCAGGGCTCAGACAGATTGCAATGGCCAGCGTGGAAAAGCAGTGCTTTCCTGCAGCAGTGGCTGTTGTGTTCAGGACTGCAGTGGCTGAGTGGGGGAATCACTGTCTTGCAACAAATATTTTGAATTTGTGCTTCTGGTTTGAAAAGGTTCATTTTAGGCCCCATTGGTTTCATCTGAAATCTAAGTAAAATCTGGAAAAGRGTCAGTTTACTGCTTCATTCCCAGRACATGGACAYGAGAGGCTTGATTTTTCTTTAGAGTGTTTGGGTGAATGAGGCAACAGCTGCACAATGGTGATTTACCTTGGAAGCAAAATTAAATTAGATGTGCTGTTTGCTTTGTTTTCGTTTCCATCTGGATGGCTGTTACTCACAAACTGTTATTCCTTGGAAGCTGAAATGTACTATCAACACTCTGGGCTAATTCAACTTTTCCACACAAAGAGGGCTTTGTGCATGCAACATGTCTTGTGCATTTCCTCACCTTTGTTTCCACATGGGGCAAGATGAAGGCTGATGGAAATCTGACATCAGAGCAGACAGTGAAGAACATTTCCTTTTTTTTGGGGTGTTTCRAGTGGGACTCTAGTGATGCCTTAAAGAGTCAGACAGGAGGCTTGCAGAATTAAAAGATACATTTTATGGAAAAAGTAAATTCTGATGGACTGGATTTAATTAGCTCAGTCGAGCTGCAAAATCTACTCTGAGAGAGGTCATGGGAGGGCTTCAAGGCTGCTGTTACCTCTGCTAGAGACCAAGGAAGGGACTCACTGTCCAGCCCTTCATGGCATCAAGTTTGCTTATAAACGCTCATGCTTTGTGGCAGTTAAACTTTCAAATTAAAGCCTGGAACGTTAGGTTTACAACCATCCCATTATTTTTCTTTTTAAGGAAAAAAAATGCTCACGTTTTGGTAAAAAAAAAAACAAACCCAACCTTGCATGAGCTGGGTTGACTGATGACGGAACGCGCTGCTTAACCCTCGTTCTTTCTCCTTTCCTCCTCCAGATGAAGTGGTCCACGTCACAGCCCCTGACAAGTTCACCTTYGAGGAAGCCAGGCAGCTGTGTGAGGACAGAGGAGGCGTCCTGGCCTCCGTGGGGAACCTCTACGTGGCCTGGAGGAACGGCTTYGACCAGTGCGACTACGGMTGGCTGGCGGACGGCAGCGTCCGGTACCCGGCCTCCGTGGCGCGGCCCCAGTGCGGCGGGGGTTTGCTTGGGGTGAGAACCCTGTATCGCTATGAGAACCAAACGGGCTTCCCTTACCCCGATAGCAAGTTTGATGCCTACTGCTACGAACGTAAGCATTTCTTATTTTCCTTTTTTTCGGTCGCGCTTTCCAGCATGCTTGCCGCGAGGAGCCGCGCCTTTCGCGTGCGTTTCGGTTCGGCTCTTGAGTTTTGCGCGGGTTTTTAAAAGCTAAAATGTCTTTTAAAGTAGCGCTGGCAGATGGAGACAGGCAGAGTTTGAAGGTAAGGTTTCACCCTCAGCAGTGTTTTGATGTATCAAAGTCTCCATGAGTCTGCAGATGTTCTGTGTTTTGGTACCTGAGTTTTTTTATCATTCCACCATCTCAATGGACACAAGGTATATCAGACAATCAAACTCCACCTGGACACGTCCCCTGTTCCAGGTGACTCTGCCATGGCAGGGGGCTGGACTGGATATCTTCAGAGGTACCTTCCAGCCATGTGTGTTCTGTGATTCTGTGATCAGAACTGAAGAAATGTCCTAAAGGTGAATGGCAGATATCCTATCCCCAGTGATGGCAGTAAGAGAAGCAATTCACAGGCTGTCTATGAGGCTGGCCATTCCAGGTCTCTGAGATGCCAGTAATTTGGGGACTTTCGTAGATCCCTGGCACGTTCTCCCATCATAATCCTTTTCTTTTTTACTCAGTGTTTCATGGGCCTGTGGGTTTCCTTCTACATTGCCTTTCTCCCCACTGCTTGTTTCCCTCCTGGTATTTTCACTTCAAGCACTTSCCTCACACACCTGGCAGACTTCACCAGTCTGAACCAGATGTCCTCCACACCTGTCAGCTTTGTTTTGGGGTCAAACATTCCTTTGTAAYCTCATCTATATTCAATGCCAGCTGCCTGGCTCTGCTATTATGGTGCAGCCTTGTCCTTGAGTAAGTTTCTGGTGTCCCAAAAGGTTCACCAGCTTCCCAGCTGAATATTCTTTGAAAATGCAGCTGCCTCAGCAGCACAGGGGGGTTGGACAGCTCAACAATTTCCCTGCAGGCCTCTCTGTCCAAGGAAGTTCCTTACTGCAAATAACACAACTGACATTAACATTGTGTTGAGTTAAAAGCTCACAATATGCTCATTAACTATGAATATTTAGGTTTTTTGGACTCAGTCCAGTGACTGTAAYTCAGAACTACTTGAAATGTGCAGTYTGTACTGTCCTCATTTTTGTGGATGATGAACCTACTGCAGCTGCAGATCTTTCCAGCTCAGGCACTGAAGACCCATTTATGAGCAAATCTTACCCTTTGAGAACAAATCCCGACATCTGCTACAACATTATGGTCTGGCTGTACTCAGACACTGTTGGTTTGTTGTTTTAATTTTCCTTTATAGTTTGTGGGTATGATGTTCCAAAACTTCGCATGTGGAAATAGTCCTAATGGAACTGCTTACAGGAAAAAGGACTTAAGTTCTGTTCTCTAATCTGCAGAGCAGCGTTTTGTCATATCTCTCCTTCTGTTCCTACTCCAAATTGTTTATGACCTGTTTAAAGTGTTGTGGATAAAAAGGACTTTAATGAGGGTGTATTTCATAAGTCCCTCTAAAAGACTGGGGTAAGAACTGAACATTTTGCCTGTAATCTAGTCTTTAGTTAGGACAAATTCCAACCTGCTGTTTGTTTTTGTGAATTTCGCCGCTTTCAAGCAAGATGTGCCTTTACAATGTTCTTTCCAGAAGTTTTAGTTAGCACAGTTTGTGGTAACATACCATTTGTTCTAAGAGCAACCTTGATAGGTATCGGGTTGCTCCCTTTTATGTGAAGCCTTTCCCTGCAAACTCTTGCTCTTGGTATATAAAGAATAAATATTTCATCACTTTTCAACCCAGGAATAGACAGCCCAGGACCATCAAGCCTTTTTACGAGAGAAAATAAGACTAAACAGAGCCAAAACAATTTGGTAGGGACTGAGCTGCTCTCTAGCAATTTTAATTACAGATAACAGAATTAATTAAATGCTGCTAGGTAGAGGAAGGTTTTGTGTGGGGAAATGCAGGGGTGTCATGCTGTACCCTCCTTCAGGGTGCCTGTCTGCTGCACATTTCAGAAGTTACCAGAAGCTCTCTCTGCCTCTCAGGAGGTCCTTGGGATCTCACAGGGACCAGCTGTGACTCCTCACAGCTCTTGCTAAAAGATTTATGCAAGTGGTGAGTAATGAGCCTCCCTGCCCAGCATCCTGGTCCTGCACATCTCATGCAGATGCCTGGTGCAGTGGCTCCAGAGTGAGTCACCCTCTCCCACTGGGGCCTTGGAGCCAAGCCCTTCTTTGGGGCAAAAAAAAAAAAGGAGAGGATATTAAAAAATGGCTCTGCATGAGAGCAGAAGGCTTGAATTTAAGCCTTTTGTTTCAAATCATCTTTTGTCTGGAAGTTTCTTCCGAAACTTCCCATTATTTCRGTTTCAAAGTTTTGGTTCAGCCCTGAATCCACTGTCCTGCAGCTCTGGCTGCTTTGGGATTGACACGGAGCTTTCACACAAAGATTCCCACAAAATTGTCCTGCCCAGGACCTGGGCTCTGGCTGCAAACCCATTTCTCTGCTCACAGCTCTCACACTGCCTTGCCCCACCTGTGGCAAACCAGGCAGCTGTTTCAGTCATCACACAGACAAATTGTGTGTTTAGGAAAGGGGATATCTCCTTCTTCATCCCAGTTCCTCACTCCTGTTTCATGATTAGGACTCTCTCCGGTGGAAAATCTCAAAATATTAATTTTAATTTGCGGTTAGAAGAAAGCTCAATCCGTATTTTGAGCGTTTTGCTTGCTTTGAAAGAGGAATTGTATTTATTGAAATACACGAAAAACACAGGGACTACATTCAATTTTAAAATGATATTCACTACCTTCAGTAAAGCAGCCAAACTGGACAACTTTTAAAGTACAGTTAAGTTCAGGATTTTAACTTCAGCAGTGTTCTGGTTACAAAATTACACTGTATGAAGTGTTTGACTTTATGAAAATAGGAGTGCCCCAGACTAATAATACATGATTTAAAATCAAAAAGTCTTGTTAAAAACCCCTGAAACTGTTTTCCCTTTGATCACAAGTGTTCTTCACTCTTCAAAAACCACATGGGTCTAAGTTTTTGAAACATTATCCGTGCGTTTCATTTCATCCCTCCAAGGCTTTTGCAGACCTTTTCTTCCTTTTTTTTTTTTCTTTTTAGTTTTTCTGAGAGATACCTAATAATGTATCTGATGGGGCCTGAAAAGGTTTCAGGTTAGACACATGATTAAATACTTGAAGCTCCTAGGAGTCCATCATCAGAGAGAAAGCTTTTCAAGTTATATTAACAGGTTTAAATTAAAAAAAAAAAAAATAGGACAGCTGAGAATTTATGCTAATTTGTAAGAGATTAAAACCTTTTATCACTAAAATATTCCTTTTTWATTGATACATATTTAAGCAGAGAGCTGTAGGGGATTTATTTAATCCCATGCTTCAGCCTCTCACTCTAGGCCAGGCCTAGTTCACCAGATTTTGTGGAAATCTTGTCACAGACTTTAGCTGACTTGGGATAGATAATTTTATCCTGCACCATCTGCAGAAAAAATTGCACTCCAGAAATGCACTAATCAAAATGCACGCAGGTTTTTAGCTTGCATACCTGAAACAAAGCTGAACTCAATGAGGTTTGTASGCAGAGGTGATTGAATTTTTGAAACATAAATCCCTATTTCGCTGAGAAACATTGATTTATTAAAGCTGAATTCTTTCGTAGACCTGTATTGATTTTGGYGAATCTTTCAGCAAAACATCTTTTTGCTTGACTCAAAACACGTGTTGACCGTTTCGCTCTGGATTTGTCCATTCTCCTTCCCAATTCCCTCTCTCATTTCCACTTTGTTTCATGCACCTTTATTGCTTCTCTTTGGTTATACCACCTCGGTTTGGCATTGAGATTTAATTTCAGCTGGAGAGGTTGGAAAATTCCAGCTCTGGGATGGTGCTGCCATTTGTGCTCCTCATGGAATGGACTCCGCGCTGCTTTGATTGTTTCAACACAGCCCCATTGAGAGCAGATCCAAGTCAGCCACTGTTTGGGACTGAGGGCCTCTTGCTTTGATGCTTCATCCATCTAAAACTCAAAATCAGGGCACGATTTCATGGAAAGAAATACAGGAAATTATGACCTTCGCAGAAATTTTGAGGTGTCCCACAGCACGAGCCACCACGACTGCGGGCTCAGCCTCGGGAAGCATCCACAGCACTCCTCTYGTCCAAGGGGAAGGATTTTTAGGCACARCTCAAAACCTGGCAGGGGAAAACGTTGTCTTCCCCTTCTGCTGCATGTGACTGAGCTTGGAAAACCTCGAATAGCTGGGCAGCTCCGTCCTTCTCCACAGCAACCGTCGGTAGCGGCGTGTCCCAGCTATTTCCTGCATGAGGGAATTATTTCCAGCCTGATGTCAGGGGCTGTGCTACGGSAGAGATCTGTGGGCTTCTGATCAGTTTGGGAATGGACGCTGAATAATGAAGACATAAGGGCGTGGCGACGCCTGAGGAATAAAATTATTGCCGACTGAAGGGAAGAAAAGAAAAAAAAAAATCCCAAAAAGGAGTTTATCTCAGATGGAACCTGGGCATAAGAAAAGCAGTTTATTGCTTTTGGAGAAAAGGTGCTCCACTGTTTCACAGTCCAGTGTCAGAATGGGTAAATACCTTTGGGGAGGAYGGAATCCTGAGTTCAGGGTGCTGAMYCCCTCTGTGAAGGGGAAGCAAAGAGGTGAAAGCTCACATTTCTGCCCCCAGATAACCATTCTGCAGCCTTTTATTATTTCCCTAGGAAGGCAGATGTCTGTKCCTCACAGAGGCAGTTCATCAAGAKCTGCACAGCTGCAGAGATCCCCAGTAATTTCTTGCAGCAGGTGTGGCAGCAATCAATCCCTGCAGCTCWCTGCTGGGCTCAGGGTGACAAAGGACACGCTGCAGAGGCTGTGTCCTACACTGACAGCTCCCTGCAGCTTCCTCACCCCAYTCTGCCTCAGCATTTGGAGAATTCAGACCATGCTGGGAACTACCAGGAGATCTCAGCCCAGTCCAAACSAGCCTGTGCATCTCAGAAGTGTCTCTTCCTGCGGAGGAGGATATTCTGGTTGGGTGCAGCTCAATCTTCTCAATGCTGTGTAAATTTGGAGCAGATTTATCCACCTGATTGGTATCCGTAGGACCCCAGGAGGTGTAGTCTGGGGAGGAGATGCTTCTTTTTGCAGAGCAAGTGAACTTGCATTTACCTGGATGACCCAAAACTGGGTTTTAAGAACAACCTCTAACTGCAAATATTGTGTCTAGAGAGAGGAGAGAGAAGACACAACTGGAGGCATTTTCCTTTCATTCCCTCAGGTCACTGGATGGGTCAGGTGGCAAGGATGGATTAGGAGCAACGMGGTGAAGAAGTGGAAGATCCATCCTTTAAAGTGTTCAATGCAAAAAGATGAGTTAATTTTGCTCTTTGTCACCTTTGCTCTGGGTAGGACCATGACACAAAGGGGAGATTTCCCTCCTGTCACACCAGGTGGGGGAGCAAAGGAGGAAGGATTCTGCTGCCAGTTCTTACCCAAGTGACAATCTTGGCTCTTTTTCGTTCTTCAATTGTTTGTTGCGGCCACAAAGCAAAGATTATTGCTTTTATTTGGTGCTGGGTTACAGATTTAATTAGGAAGAGCTGACTAAAGAGGCTTGCTGATTTTTTTTTGTCCTCTTTGGCAGTTTCATAATAAATAATGTGGAAACAGAAATGTTTTTTTGCTATTGTTCTTTCCTGGCTAGATTGGCAGGTTACAATTGGTTCGCAGAACTACTCTTGCATGTGGGGAAACCAGGAGATAACATAATCTTTCCCCCTTCCACCATCTGACTGCAGAAGTTATGAAATASCAAGTGGTTTTACTTAAGAGTGTTTGTGTTCACAGAGCTAAAAGAGCTGCTGCCTCTGCTGTTTTGTTAGCTGGAAGAAAAGACCTTGGGCAGTGGTGTCAAGGGGATGCAAAACTTTTCATTGTAGGTTTTTCKTACAAAYAAGACAGATTGATWGCTTTCAAGTTTCTGATTTTATAAGAATCCATTGGTTTTCTCTGATATAGCACATATTTTTGTAAGCAGGAACGGATGCTGCATTTAGATTTTCATATTTTTCTCATTACATTTGGCTTTTGATTTCAACATCAAAACAGAGTGTAGGTAAGTGGGAGTATACACCTGGAGTTACAGAGAAATTCTCACAGCTGCACTGTCAGGTTTTGAATTCTGCTACCAAAAGTCTCATTATTTATGAACAAAATCCCTCATCYGCTGTGCACCACTGCTTCTGGAAAGGCGTGAATGAGCAGGTACTGAATCAATGCCATAATCAGAGGTTTTTTGCTCAGTCTGTAACTTGGAACATCACTTTTTTTTTTTTTAATCTGTTCTTAATTTTAGGCTTGTTCAGCTTGGAAGCTTCTGCCAGTAATTTAAACTCCAGCTGGCAAAACTCTGGGACTCAGGGGAATATTCAAGRCTGTCCTCTCTGCCAGAGTTGGTAGCGGGGAAAGAACAGACACCAAGAAGAAACTTMACAAATGAACATGTAAAAATATGTAAAAATTAAGCAAAGCAGCTTTCTGCATAGGCATCATGCTCAAATTGGGCTCAAAGGTTTCAAACATCAATTTTGAGTATCTCAACATTACTTATATTTTGCAATAATTTATTTTGGCTGTAATTCCCCAGAAAGAATTCACTATTTCCAGCTTTTGTTCCAGCTTAAAGCAATTTTCTGTTGTTTTGGCTGTTAGTAATTACTCAAAACAATCTCTGCCTATAGGGTCTATGGTCTTCCRGRTTCTCAGGTACATAMCTAAATGTAAAGAGATAAACAATATTTCTGAGTGCAGAAAAACTGCTCAAGTGGTTCAAGTTAGRTATGTGGGTAGATCTGGTAGTGTTGGAAAAGCATCTATATAAATTATAATTTACATAATTTTTAAAATAAGCATTTCTCTTCCATAATGTACACAAATACATCCCAAAATTATTATTAACAGCACAGAACATGCTAAAACCATAACTGGTAACTGCAGAGTTAAACCATGTCTGAAGTTCTGCAGTTTGATTTCCTTGGAAAAGTAGTAAGTTTCAGTATTGCTCCATGATTTTGAATCCTTGTTTAAAACCATGGTGGAAAAGAAGAGAACTGTACAGTAAAAGCATAAAATAAGTAAATAGAGAGTGAAAAGGTCTAGTATCTCTGCAAAGTCATGCAGTTCCTTCCAAAATCAACTTCATGCATGTTGTTCAATGTAGAAGGAATCGATTAAAAAAAAAAAAAAAATAAAATTTAGTCTTTGATATGAGCAGCTGTTGGTGAGATAATTTGCTTTCTTGCTGCTAATATGTTCATGAATTTTATTAGGAAAATCTGCCTCATGTCTTGAACCAGAAGGAGGACAAAGGAGATAGCATATTGCACGCATGATGCAAGGAGTACAGTAATGCAAAACATCTGGGTGGAGTGGGGGACAGCTCAAACTGATGTTGTCTATTAAAAAAGCAACCTTCCCTTTGTTTATTTTTTTCCTTTTTGCACAGAATTAAAAAGAACAAATGACATGGATAGATTTCTAATTGAAGAAGTGAGGTCAGGTTTTTTTTTTAATCCACTCAAATAAGTTTGCAATCCTGAATGATCTGGGTGAAAAAAGTTTACATATAATTTTTTTGACAAGGTGACTTTAGAGTCACCCTCTAGTTGATTTTAAACCAGAGCTGAGCTGCACAATTTTCCATGAGAGAAAATCTGTTTATTGATAAATAAATAGCTCCTAAAAATATGAGCTTTACTTATGACACCCTATAAAGGTAATATTGATTCAGTTACTAATATAAGCAAACCAARTAGGCTTTGTGTTTTTTCAGGTTTGCATAATAAATGTGAACCTATTCTGTCAAGTCATTAGCAGATAATAAGTCATGAACAATAAATATCTGCATCCCAGGCATAAATATGTGAACTCTTGGGACTTCCAGGCATTTCTTGGAAATCTGGGAGCTGCGTAAATGGTTGTGAGTAAGTGTACACAATTTCCCAGCAGCGGTGAAATAAAGTTAACTCTTTTTTTTTTTTTTTTTTTTTTTTTTTTTTTTTTTTTTTTTTAAAAATTTTTTTTTTTTTTTTTTTTTTTTTTTTTTTTTCCCACTGATTAAAAAAATTTATTCACATTGCCCTCATTTTTGTCTACAGGGTATTACGATTTCATATTCGTTCAGAGGGTGATCCTGGTAGTTGCTCTAAGTTTGGCATCTGGGGTCTGAGGGAATGTTTGTGTTGGCTGCAAAGCCAATTCCATCCACATTAAGGAACCTGATCCTRTGATTAGAAAGCAGAGTTTGAGACTTTGCTGCCTCCTTTCCATTTTGCCATTGAAGAAAAAAAATAAAAAAAAATAATAAAAAAAAAAAAGCTGTTGAGGAAAATTGGTGAATTCTTTGGTAGAGATTGAACAGCTACCACTCGTGTGCGCTCCCCAAGCTGTGAAGTAAAACTTGTGTGGTTTAAACTGGCCCCAGGCAAGCAGAGAAGGGGAAAAAAAGGGCAAGAATTTGTTGAAGCTTGATTGTGAGAGCACTGTCTCATACATTGGGAAAAAGCAACAAACACCCACTCCAGGTTGTAGAGCGCCAAACATGAAAATCTCTCGTGTTTAGTCTGTGCTTTGCTCAGTGGAGTTTTGAGGACTTCAGTCCTTCTTGCTCAACTGAGTGTTTTAACTTTAAATAAATAAATAAATAAATAAATAAATAAATAAATGTCTATATAGAAGCTAAGTCTTCATAAAACCACAAAAAGTTTTAACTTCTGGTAGGGAAAAGAATCTGTTCCTTTTTTTTTTTTTTTCTGCTGGCAAAGAGCACCACCACTTCCAAACACAGCGACGTCATATTTTCTTGCCCTCACAATTTCCTTTTCACTTTCATTTCTCGTTCAGGAGAGTTGAAATATCAACCCTTTAACCTCATTTTCCTGCTCTGTGATTCTACCTGTTCTCATACAAATTTTGAGCAGCCATCCTCTGACCAGMCTTCCTACTTCTGGGTAAATCAAACACGTCTCTTGCAAAGGTGGCATTTTCAAAGYTGAGTGTGTGAAACTGAACAAATATTTTGTGTGACCCTGCCTTGGACATGTGGAATTCATATCTGTAACTATCAGAGGGGCACCTCGTTAGCCATGAGTGTGTGAAAAGTCCTGATTTGTGTGTTCACACCAATTATGCTTGAGTAAAAACTGTAAAATAATGTACCTGTTTTGATTTCTGCACGTGAGGGGATGAGACTTACTTGCTCTGTTAGARGCTAAGCAAGATTTCATTTTGCAAGAATTTGTAGATGTAGTTGTGTCTGTCTGGCAAGCAGYGAGTCCTTATAAGCACAGACTGTTTAATTTGTTCTTCATAAGCTTAGTGTGACATAAAAACCCTATTTTGCTCTTTATTCATGTCCTTATAAGGCTTTTGACCCTCAATCACTCAGCAGTTAACAGTGCTGGATGAAAACATTGCCATCTTCCACTCATCTACTCCATTGTCCTTCTGAAGATTACTGACCTGGAAGAACTGGCAGAAGGGAAGATGTTTCCAACCTGGGATTTTCCTGAGGAGAACCTGTTTTCTGAGCACTCACATTTCTCTGGAATTTAAAAATCTGCTGACAGACCTGGCAGTGCTGGCACACATTTCCTCCTCAGATGGCATGGAAATGTGGGGTAAAAGGAGTGCACAAGGAGCAAGGCCACCAGRTTCTTGAAAAAAATCACAGTTTGGTTCATTGGAAGGACTTTGATTTGTGTCTYCTGTTCATCATCAGGAATTTCAGACCTGCATCTTTGAAGTGTTTCCCAAAGATCAACATCGTTTGAGCATTATTAAGTGTATGATGTTACGGTTCACCATTCTCACCTTTCTCCCCAGTTAATTTCTCAGTATACTTTAAAGGAGCGAGGGCTCCTTTTTGCAGTTTGTAATTGTGTGCTGAAAATAAACTAAGAGCAGGATTTCACTCCCTTTTTACATCTGAATTGGATATTGCAGCAAGGTTTGAAGATAACCCACAGGCTTGCAGCTCTATGTCATTTGTGACATTTTAAGATATGGTTTTATGTTCCCAGATCAGAACCTGGCTGTCTGATAGGAACTCATGTGACAAAAGGACTTCCAGGGATAATTATATAAAAGACAAATAGGAAGAATATTTCTACTTTTTGCACTTCATATGACTTTAATTTAAATGTTCTACAGCTTTACAGTGTGTTATTGCATGCCATTCAAAGCTCTAAACAACCACCTAAAACATTTAAATTTTACTTTTTTTTTTTTCAGCATGGCATTTAGTTTGAGTTGCAAACATTCAAACTAAAGAATTAAGGTAAAATTAATTTGTGTACTGACTGCATTTCTTTTCTCTCTTTTTTTTTAAGCTAAAAAAGTCACAACAGAACCTACAACTGTCGAGCCTGTGACATCCCTGAGGACTGACAGCGTGAAATTGTCACCTGCTGGAATTTCTTTCGAACCTCCCCTCTCTGAGACTCCGATCACTGAAGTGCCTGCCACCCAAACATTTGCTTTGGAGCAAACAACCTCAGAGAGTGAAGAAGACACAGACATGACTACTGACGTGGTCGAGGAGAAAAGGGAGATGGAGGTGCTCAAGGAGAACATTCAGTTAACCACCCTTCTACCTCAGACTGTCACCGACGGCGAAATATTCACTTACGACACGCTGGGCAGGACTGAATWCGACGTGACAGAGACCACGTCCCCAGCTCTGGAGCTGGATCACACTTACTCTGAGGCAGAGCTGCCCGAGGAACAAGGTAGGTCTGAAAGCATTGAGGACGCTTTCTTGACCTCTGTAATTTTTCAGGATAGCACAGCTGTAGCTAAGAGCCCCGYTGGTTTTTGGGAAGATGCTGAAACGGGAGATGCTGTAAAGCACGATGCCGATAATCAGACTGAGCAAATAGAAGTGGGCCCTTTGAGGACAGCCACAGATAGCTTCTTACAGACTYCTCGCAGAGAGGCTGCCAGGACAGGGACTTCAGAGTCACTGACGAGAGGGATTCTGYCTCACGGTGCCCACCTTGCAAATGCACCCACAGAAAAATCCATGGAGGCCAAATCTGGCGAGGAGCTGGCCACTGTTGTGATCCCTAAAGCTCTGCTGAACGCTGGGTCTGACCATGCTGCAGAGGGGGAGGGCAGTGAGAGCATGCCTGGTGGAGATTCTGGAGTGGCTGCTGGTAGTGCCCCAGGATCTGAAGTGCCTGCWGCATCAGGGACACTCCTGGACGAGCACGCAGTCACCACTGGACAGTTCCCTGCAGCCARAGAGTCAACGCCGTTTGTTAAATTTAGCTCTGCGACAGCGTTGGACAGTGAGAGCTCAGCTCAAGGGAGCAGGGAGGAGCTGGGGGATGTGCAGCCCACCGTGGCAGCTGGAACACCTGTATCCTTTTTTGTGTCAGCTGTYGATCAAACAGAATCCGAGGCTGTCTCAGGAAGCACTGATTTCCCACCAATCTTTGGAGAACTCACCACATCTGTTATCCCCTGGGCTCAGCAGACGGAAGTGTCAGCTGGTTTAGAGGAGCAGGAGGAAACAAAGGAGCCAGAAATGAGGMCAGAGGATGTGAAGGTCCCTCATTCCACAGCCTTCATTCCTCCTTGTGTCACAGCAGAAGCTGAGGGTTGTTCTGCAAGGGAGAAGATCACACAGGCTCCTCCAGGCTCTGGCACGTGGCTGCCAGCAGATAAAGAGGAGGGTTCTGTGACAGAAGAGTCCTCTCACACTGAAAGGGTGATTGAGCTTGCTACAGAGGATGGCTTCTCTGGAATGGAGCCTACACTATCTCCAGGGCACACTGCAGAATCCACAGTGCAGCCAGGAGCTCCAGTTTCAGCAGCTGCAGATGAGACTGAGACAAGCACAGAGCCAGCAGAGACCACAAAGGGTGAAGAAGTGGCACCAGCTGATTTTGGTCAGAGTAGAGACACTACAAGTGTCCCCCACACCAGCAGCTCTTGGGATTTGGGAGTGACCAGAGTATCCAAAATACCAGTGGAAGGAAGCAGTGCCACCATAGGGCCCTTGAGYTCCTCCAGTGTTACTGTAGAGCCGAGCCCAGGGACAAAGGGAACTATTGTATTTACAGATGTATCACAGCTAGACACTTCAGTGCCACAGAAGGAATATTCTGCTTCCCTAGTCCCAGTTACYGTAGACAGTGAGGTCACTAGAGATGTGCCAATTACTGATCAGACTCCTTTTGATGATATCTTTCATACAGAAGCAACAGAAACAACTGCAAAGCGTAGCGAGGTGTTCCCAGAGGAACTCTCCACACAGGACCAAGCCTGGGGACCAGGAACTGCCACAGAGCCCACGATTTCTGTGACATCTGCCCACACACAYGAAGCAGAGATGTCACCAGCACCTGAATCACCTCAAACAGCGGTTCAGGATGAGACAGGCTCRGCTTATGATGAGATGTACCCAACAACAGAGGTAACCGTGCCTGCAGCGGAGTTCACAGACCACGGAGGAGTTCTGGGACACGAGGAAACCAGCACCTGGCTGCACCTCACAGTGACTCCCACAGCTGAAACAGCTCCTGGCCAGGATGAGGAGGTCACTGAAGTGATGGCCATRACTGCTGGAACCCAAACAAAGACACAGGATGTCCCCACCACGGAGGAAGGCGGTGATGCAGCGAGCTGGGAATCTGTGCCACCTTCCCATAGGATGCCARCAGGACATTCCACTGTGGAAAGCATTACTCACCTGACCTTGGSAGCTTCTCCAAGCCAGGCTACGGAAGGTTCAGGAGTAACTTCAGAACCTGAGGAAACAGTGCCAGCCGTGTTTGCAGCTACTGCCACAGATAAGGCCACGATTGTCAGCAGCGTCACGCCGTCCATCGKTGCTGCGGACAAAACTCAGCCCACGTCTGCATCCAGACCTTTCAGCACTCAGAAAACCCCACACCTCATCCCTGATGAAGAAGAGGAGGTAACGAGCCACGACATCATCATCATTGATGAATCTGTCTCTCCCAGCAAGGCCACAGCTGAGGATGATCTGCCTGGGAAGGTGCTGGAGCCAGAAATCGATACGGAATATTTCACGGCATCAACCGCCACGGCAGTGGCACGACCTACTGCTCCACCCCAAGAGAAGGAGGCCACRGAGGCCTTGCAACCTCAGGAGGTGTCTCCTTCCACTTCACACCCCGATAATGACATAAGATTGTATGTTATTCAAATCACAGGCAATGACACAGGTAAGATTTTGCCTTTTAGAGCCGCAGTCCATCAGAGTGGACASTTTGTCATGACAGAGAGGTGTGCTTTAGAGTGTGCTGGAGATGTTTCTTGGATCCCTGGAGGATGCAAAGTACCACTGTTGTCTAGGCAGCAGCTTACCYAATATTGGTAGGTCTATTTTTCTGTCCGTTTAAAGCCCCTCAAAAATGTATTTTATCTATGCTGTGTGGTAAGGATAATTTCTATGTAAGAATGAACATGAAACTGTTAYATTTCCTCTTAAAAGTCATGATGGCTACAGTCCAGTTTTCTTTTTGAATGTTGTCTAGTCACCAATTTAACTCCAGCTGTCTGTGAAACAAGCATTTTAATTTCACAGCTTCCATTCCATGCATTACTAGTCCTAAACGAAGCACTAGATTATTTTAACATTCCATTGGTCTGTAGCAATTAACAGTGCCATGTACAGTGTAGTCAGCTAAAAAATGGTCAAAGCTCTCCACTGCCTCCTGTGATTTGGAGGAATGGGTTTTTCCCATGTTTTGATAGCATATTATAGCATTTTTTAAATCTGTCTGAGAGAATATGGGATGCAAATTAATGTGATTTTTTATTCCTGCCACATTTTTTAGCTGATGGTCCTGTACATGTGTATGTAGCTTCAATTCCATGGGTATCCAGAACAGAAACTTATGAAGTGGTGTGGAAATGTTGGATTTTATGATGAATATGTCTCCATAATGAAACAGTTAAGGGGGGTGCAATTTTACATTAGAGAAGCCTGTCAACTGATTATTATTTAAGATGTCGTGGTAAAACATTATATTTTAAAATGAATGTAAAGGAACTGACAACCAGGACAAAGCACAGAATTTCTGTTAGGTTCAATGTTTTATTCCGTTYAGTTATTTTATAGTTGCATAATAATTATTTTCTCTTTTAAAGGAAAACAATAAAAAATGGATTTTATGTCTTATATGCTTTAACTGCAAGCATTGCTTTTGAGTGGTGGTGTCAGAAACTGTTTTCTCTTTGTTTCTCTGCCGTAACCTCCGTGACTCTGAAGAACTCATCCAGCAGAATTCTCAATTTATGGGAGTCTTTTGAATGGTTTTGTCAGGTTTGTGCTCAGTAGGGTTCCATTCAAAAATCAAAAGCCAGTAGAGTTTTTTTTCCTTGAGATGTGCCATATCCTGGTTGGACATTTCATACCTTGGCTTGATTTTTTTTTTTTTTAGGTTATGCTTATTTATATTTACAGGATGCAAACCTGCACAAGTTTTATCAACAGCAGCTTAGCCTTCTGTTTCAGAAATTGAGAGTTCTGAAGATTTAGTTTCTGTGTTATATTTTCATAATTTTGTTTTTGTGGGTTACCCGTGTCTTGAGAGTCTCCATTAAATGATACAGATCCAGTATGGCAGAACAGAAGGGTTATTCTTGAAGACAAGAATTAACCCACATATTAAATCCTTTTGTACCTGTGTAAATTAAATTAATTTGACTTAATAATGACTACCTGGACTAGGTAATAATCTTGTTAGATTTTGAGTTATGCTGTGGTTTATTTCACATAGGAGAGCGAGTTAAGTGATGAGTTGTGTTCCAGGTGATGGAAAGAAGTAGGATGGCTTGGAAAGGTGTGGATGTAGGATTTCTCTGCATGTACATCAAAGAGAGCTTTATTTTACACCTTTTTTTTTTTCGGAATAATATGGATGCTGTGAAAATAGGATTTAGTTAAAAGTGGGTTATCTAGAGCACAGTGGATCMAGGTGTAGATGTTCTTACTCTGCCTAGGGTGATCAGGTCTTCAGGACAAACTTTCTTCAGGATTTTTTTTTCCTCATCTTCACAAACTTTCAAAGCTGTGCATGCATTTCCCTGGTTCATAGATGTGCCCGTGTGTGAGGGTGTTTACAAGCARAGTTAAAGTTATTCATCCTTAAAAATCTGCCCTTAAGAATTATTTAGTCTGTGAGCAGAGAGAAAAGATTTTTCCTTGACATATGATTAAATTCTCAGTGTGGGACTATCTGTGTTTCCTTTCAACACAGAGAGCATCATTATGTGTCTAGTGCAAAGTTAAAAAGGAGGTTTTTTTATTTTTCTGTGCTCAGGCTCTGGAAGTGGGAATTCCTCCACTTAGCCATCCACAGACTAAAGGTATCCTTTACCTATTTAGCACAAATTCAGTTAGAATTGTCAAAAATTTATTCTCTCAGAGAGTTTGGACTGATTTCTTTTGCAGCTATAGAAATAAAAGACTGAAGGATCTGCAAAATCCTGTCAGGTCATTTTGCTTCATTGTTCCTTAGTCCATAAACTTTCTTTGTGCTAAAGAAAATGTGTACAGGGGGTGATGAAGAGGAATGAATTTGGCAAATCTTACCCACATATGCCTTTTACCAGAATATAGAGTTTAACTTCTTATTCTACCACTTTTTATCTGAAAATTTATCCACTGCCATAAAGAACTACATAAACTGTACCTCTGGCTTTTTTATTGATCAGCAACTATAAATACAGTTTTCATCATTACATCTCTGATAAAACAAAGGGTTTTTTTTTGTTTTTTTTTCTTCCTTTGGCATGTTTTCAAGGTAATACAGCTTAGCATTTTTAGGTTAAATTAATCAGTGATGGTTATAAAAAAAGACTTGAATTGATTTTCAAATCAAGAGTCCAAAGGTGCCTCCTAGGAAAGGACAGCTTGCTCACCAAAGCCCTTCAAAAATATTATTCCTATTTCACATAGGAATAATAATGAGAGGTTATATATAGATGGTATTGTCTATAAACGAATATATTTCCCTTTTTTTGTGTTTGCAGAAGTCCTGGAGCTATTTATGAGATTATTCTTTCCCCCCCTCATTCTTCACCTCCTCATTATTCAGCTTTTGCCAGAAGCAACAGTTTAACTGCGAGGCAGGGCTCAGCAGAAATTCAGCACCGTGTTTTGTTTCCTATCACTCAATTACAATAAAAACTTGCCATTACACTGCTGAATATTGCTCTCTGCAGCTCCATTTGCCATCCACAGCGTGGGCACAGTAATATTTAAGTGCTCCATGGAGGTGCCATTAGGCTTTGTTATTTAGGAACAGTATTTTTACATTACACGTGGAAGAGAAGGCTCATGCTAAAGGGGTGAATTTTTGGTAATTTGAGGTATTTTTGGCAGTTTTCTCTCACACAGGACAGAGAGCATCCCCTACAGAAGAGGGGGTGGGAGCAGWGCACATGTGGAAGGAGAAGCAGGAAGGATTTCCCATGCCTTTCTCCCCCTAAATATAAAAYAGTACAATCTATAACTGAAAGTTTTTAAATGTTATAATTTCTAAGACCTTTGATTTAATAGACCAGAAAAATTTTCTCATAGAGGACTTCTTTTCTTATCCAAGGGCTGAATATCTTTATTSCTAGCTTTTAAAATGCATGCTTGCAATCAATTAATACTTTCATAAAGGACGTTTCAGTTCCTTTCAGATAAAAAAAAAAAGACCCAAACAAAACATGGAAACAGAAGTAATTTGGAGGCCTGGTAGAAGGTCAAGCTCAATTTAAATTCTGGAGGATGTGTTCTAGGGCTGATAAGGAAGAACAGAGAGCTGAGCAGATGAAGTGGTGACTTGTGTAAGAACACAGCAGTTTTCACTGAGGAAACCCTACAAACAATCCACACACTTCCATGGGGCAAACTTGAGGCACAAATTAATCAGGGTAATGAAACACCTTTTTTTTCTGCTGGCACATGGGCAGATCTAGGGCAGGTGTTTCAATTGATGAAGAAAACATCCTTGAACATGAAGGAACATCCTTTTTTTTATGGTACAAAAAGTTCATGGTTCACAGTGAAAGGGGCTTGGGACCTTCACTCACTTGAGTGGAATGAGAAACTTTTTACTCAGAATTATGGAAGTGAGGAAGCCAAACACGCCCTAAATTTTCAGGTAGAACCACATGAACTGCATCAAATGGCACAGGAGTTTGTCTTTCACTGTGAGGATGCAGCATTTTCCTTCTTGTGCCCTATTGTGTCTTCACAGCTCCGATGTGTTGCAGTGGTGAGGGCTGCTGGAAGGTCATGAATTAACAGCTGGGAAAGAAAAAAAAAAAAAAAACCAAACCTGAAGGAACTTTTCAGCTCATAAAGCTTTTATGAGCTGAAAAATGCTTGTGGGGGTGTTGTTTAACAGCGGTTGAGGGGATGCTGGAAACATAACTCCTGTCTGAATCAGGAGTAATTTGCACACCTGCGTTTTTTGGAGACGTTTAAAAGTCTTTATTTAGTGAATATGTTTCAAAGTGCTTATTGGACCCTGGGACTCACMCCAGCACTGTCTGGTTTCTTGTCCCCTCCAGCTTTGGAAGAGAATGAAATTGCAGGRACTCGCGCTTTGTAGATGTGGAATTTTATGGGAAGAGGTTACAAACCTTTGTGTTTCGACATGTAATTCTCTGACATGCATATTTCTGTCTCAGCAGTGTGAGAGGGCATGTGAAATTTGAATGAAATGCAGAATGGTAATGAGTCATAGCCATAAACCTTAACAAAGGAGGCAGAATAGAGTCTTTTCAGGTCGATCTTAGGCCTTGCCTTAAAATTCATTTAATCCTGTTGTCTTCACATCTCCTTCTGGAGGGCTGTCAAAGATCRTCATGGCTCTCTCTAAGCCTGATTCTAATATCTAGCCTGAATTGCTTCTTGGCCAGTTTATACCCGTGTTTATTCTTGCCAGCATTGTCTTTAGCTTGAATAGGTCTTTTTTCTTCCTGACACTTATCCCTTGATACTTTTATTTCTCTGCTCAGTCGCAGAGAATAACCACGTCCCCTTTTTCCAGCCCTCGTTTTTGGTGACTCGTGAGGGGGGAGAGAGTGGGAACTCAGCGGTGCTGGCCCTATTCYKGGGGGTTTTRGGATGATCAGAGCACAGCAGGGATGGGAGCAGAGAGCCTTCAGCCTCTTCCAGGCAGCTCCTCACTGGCAAAAGACACAGCTTCAAAGCTTTCATCATCTGGGCTTGCATCTCTCTTCACTTGTACCCACACTCTTCTCCTTTAAGTTGTTTTATTTGTGCCCACTGGGAAATATTCTCTCTGGACACCATTGTTTGTGGTACACTAGGGTGCAATTTTGGTGTGCCTTTCAAGAAATATGTGTGCTGATTATTCAATTAAACAGATTCTGCTAAAGGAGAAGAGGCTTTGTCTTGTGTGAGCTGAAATCACCATTTTTTTCCTCAAATGAAAGGAATACTCTACTGAAATCCATGGTTTGTCTACAGGACCCATTTCAAACCAAAGTTTGCTGTCAGGAAAGATGTTGTCTTGAGGCTAGGCTGACCTGAATTCATTTCTGGTGGGATCTTGAAGCAACAGCAAAAGTTGCAAGACAAATTCCCACCTTATTAAATGCAAAATTTCCTTTTTTTTTTTTTTTTTTTAAATTTTCAATGGAGGGCTGGGTTTGTCTCCTCATTAACTGTATTATTAGGTGACTATTTTTCTTCAGTTTGAGTTCAGCCCAGACTGATAGAGCTGTTGTTTAATTAAACCAGTTTGGCTTTGTTTTTTTGTTTTTTTGGTTTTTTTTTGGTTTTTTTCTGTATCAGCACACTCATTTTTTTGCTGGTGATCTGGAAGGTTTTTTTTAAATAGGTTGCACACCATCCCATATAAATTGTATTTAAAGTGGAACAGCAATGGTGTCCTGTGTGAAAGCAAAACCTAATAACCAAGTGGTTTTAATAAACTCAAGCTTTTTTGTGCATTTCTCCT
>NW_026624208.1:63831-66883 GCF_030028575.1 Malurus melanocephalus
GCCAAACCACCAGCCCCATATCCAACAGAGCTGAAACTTGATACTTAGAAAGTTTCACAAGAACCTAAAACTGAATTAACAAGTGGTCTTTAGGCCGCTATTGCTGTCTSTTCCTGAAGAAAGGCTTATTATAGAACAATAATTTCTTTTTTCAACATTCCTTTCTAGACTTCCATAGACACAAGGAACAGTGCCCTCACATTAAATACTGTTCAGAGGATGCCTACACATTCCCTGCTGTTTTTGCATTGTATCCAAGGAAACATCTCAGATCTAGACATAGGGATTACACATTTCCAGCTTTCTTATGGCTCTTTGTTTATTCATGGGAGAAATGAAGGAATTTTATTCATAGGTACAATGTAGTTTTTCATACTTCTGTTGTGAGGAACAGGAATCCTTTTAGAGGTTTTGTTTAYGTGTGGACAAAGCCCTGAGAAATCCTAATGCAGAAAAGATGAGCTGTCTTTTACATGGTGATGCAATATGACTTAATTTTTTTTGGGAAAGTGGTTTTCTGTACCAAAGTTTTCTGAATGTGTCCAGATTGTAACTTTTCTACTATGGAGTTTTTCAGCAGTCTTTTCTTGCAGTTGTTTTTGTACATTTTCACTTTAATGATTGAATTAATCCTCGCTAATCCAGCCAGTCTTAAACTCTTCCTCTTTTTTTTTAAAGTGGCTAGATTTGGTCATTAATATACAAAATAGGCATTGGTGTCTTTCAGAATATTTTCCTGCCACAAGTGATGATRTGTGCAGAGAGGCTGAGGGTATTTTTTTTCTGTCTTTGGGAACATGCTGCTGAAGTTATAAATCTTTATAGACTTTTTTCAAGCTGCTCAGTGAATTAGGACTTTTCTGACAAGTCTAGTACTACTATTTTTCTTAAATTAGGAGGGTTCAGTATGAAAAATTTCTGCTTCCTGAGGAGGAGAAAAGCAGTTGGAATTGTATTCCTGGTCAGGAGTGTCTTCCAGTAGTSCCTGCCTGCCTTGGTATTGCCTCTGCTACACTTCATTACCTCTTTGATACCCATCATTAGCTCAAAGAGTGCACAARAAACATTAATTTTTAACTTTCAACCATACTTTTGGATTTTACGTGTAACACCTCATCAAGCAGGAGTCCCATGCTTTCAGTGGGAGGTTTTTTGGCACCAGAAAAAGAATTTCCACATATTTGATGTAATTTTTTTTGTTGTTTTTGCCAGAATAGCAGCAAAGAATGTGCCTATATGTACATAGAGTAGCACTGAGATTTTTAATTATATTTTATTGTGGTTTTTTTTTTTTCTAAACCATTGTTTTTCTTTTCTTGAAAGTGGTGAGTAAAATGATTCTGGGATTATTTTTCTATTCACTGCTCTGGCTTGTAGCAAGTTTCCAGTCACATGTTTAGCCAAATATTGAACACTAGAAGCAAAATTCATGAGTGCTTGGGAATTGCTGTAGGCACTTGGTCCAACAGACAGGACCAAGGATTAACCCAAAATATTACAAATATTACAAGATTAACCCAAAACCCTGAAGTATTACAAGATATGTATTTGTTCACACCTTAATTGAATTGTCTGACTTCTTGATATGTATATATTTTTCAGTTTATTCTGACCACAAATAGAGTTTGTTAGGTGTGAACTAATCCTGCAGCCATATCACCATGTCAGCACAGGATGGAATTTGTGGCAGTAGTTTATAGTCAAAAATATGTCTCCCTCTGCTGATTTTTAGTGGTGCAGGAAGATTTCCACAAGGCATCTGTTTTTTAGCTGTAGTTGGTTTGCAACCTGTGTTCTCAAGTATTGTCCAACAGAAATGCCTTTTTCAAAAAAAAAAAAAAAAAAAAAAACCCAAAAAACCCCAAAAAACCAAAAAACCCATGTGTTTGTAAAAGCAAATTAGTATTTTTCTAGAACGAACATTCCAGTTTTGCCAGGAAAAAAACAAAACGAAACAAAACAGAAAAGAAAGTTGAGATGATGACAGCTCTTGAATGAAGAAATTATGTGAATACATAGTTAAAAGAAACACTCGTGTTCTGTATGCACTATTTGAAATGTGTCTGATAGTGAGATACATTTATGTCACTCCAGCTGCAGCTGAGGGATTTTTACAGATTTATGTTGATTTGACTGAAAATCTCTGGTTTATCTGTAGGCTGCTTTGGGTGTTCAATAACCCAAACAATTTTATTTATTAATGCCTGTAGATAAAAAAAAAATTAGGTTGTTTTTTTTCCAAAGTAAACAATGATATTGAGAATAATCCATTAAAGTTGCAAAATCCACTCTGTGTCTTCTGAGCAAAATTTGCAAAGCACAAGACTCAGAGCTATGTGGAAAAATCTTTGTGCCATGTATATCAAAATTTGTGCAGGTTATTATTCATTATTGCATTTAAGAATGCAATAATGCATTATTCTCATTATTCATAATTGCATTTAAGAAGTTATGAAGATACTGCTTGAGTGACCACTGCCATTTCTGCAGTCACTCATGTAATTTTGACATGCACRTGGGTCCAGGACAAGGGTGATTTGCCACAGAATGGACACTTCCAACAAGGTTTTAGTCATAATTCAATGAAGAAAAAGGAAGCTCAAAAAAAAAAAATTGCCATGAGAAAATGATTGTATGTTTCCACATGATTAATAACTCAGAATAATGTCCCAAAAGAGCAGGGGCTGCAGCCAAACAATGTGATTTTAGATGCTGCATGACCAGTCGGCTTGTGCAGGTGTTAAATGAAACCTCTTCTTAGGAGGTGCTTAAAAAAAAGCTTGAGAAATGGTAGGAGATAAAATGCCAGAAAAACATCATGATAAGTGAAATAAGCTTCTCTAGATATCTGTAAAAAGGACATTTTGGGGTAGAGCAGTCAAGGCAATTTTCATCATACCTTCAGTTCTTAGAAAGACTCCCATTTTGCCAGTATATTTTTATTTTAATTTTCCCTCTCCTTCCTTCCTTCCTTCCTTCCTTCCTTCCTTCCTTCCTTCCTTCCTTCCTTCCTTCCTTCCTTCCTTCCTTCCTTCCTTCCTTCCTTCCTTCC
>NW_026624208.1:67166-69498 GCF_030028575.1 Malurus melanocephalus
TCTCACTGTTTTCCTCTTTTTCTTTCTCTTCTCACAAATACACAGCCACACATACAAACACTGCTGTCTGTTTTACATCTTGAACTGAAAAATATTTTCTGCCTTCATTTTTGCCGCATRAAATTCCTCTTGCGAGACAAATCAAGAAAGTAAAATTTAGTACAAGCCTAGTATATAAACCAAACTTTATGACTCCTAAAATAATGTGATGTCAACCTATTTTTGTTCCTAAACTGCCACATTAAGAAGTATACTGTAAGTTTTTTTTCCTGAAGTGGAATATTTTTGGTATTACTGGGAAAAGGGAGAGGGGAAGGAATATTCCTTAGGGTCCTGAGCAGCTACAGGAGCAGTCAAAGGGTRGGCATGTGCTTTGAGGTTCTAAGTTCTAGTATTCTGACTTTTGCCCAAATTTATGTTGTGGTAAGCGAATTTTTTGATTCTTCTCAGAAGGGGACACTCTCTCTCCATACTGGTAGAGCCGGAACTTTTTTTTCTTGTGCCATCTTTGAGGTTTCCCCAGTTAGCAGGGTGTGAATGTAAGGAAGGGATGAGAGCCACTGATATCTCAGTGTTGCTACCTGAATCATGGAATATCTCACATTAAATAAARRATAAAGGATAAAGGATAAAGTCACTTTATCCTAAAGCAGCTGCTGTTTCCCAACCATCTCTTCCTGCAGAAGTCATTCTTCTCTCCACACACACCCAGACACACCAGCTAAGTCAGATGCAGCCTGGTTCCTCGCTCTGTTTTGGATTCCATCTGGAAAAAAAAGTGATTTATTGCCCCACAGTTGCTCGGGTTTGGGTTGTTTAGCCCTGCAGAGCTTTAGAATTGTCCTCTCCGTAGGCAGCAAGTGAAATGTTGTCACTGGAAGGATGCTCAGGTCCAGAACACGGGCTGGAGCCGTGTTTTTTCAGTGACACATTGGAGCAGAAAGGAAGTGGGAATGACTGCCCTGAGAATATTGCGTGACAAAAACCCAGGAATGGTCTAGGGAGCTGCATCCTGCCCGTGCTGGGGCTCAGCCTTGACATGGCAAAGCTGCCATTTTTAACAACTTGACATTTCACTCAGTCTGCTTCTTTTTAACGGGTTTGTCGTGGTGCGGGGAGACGAACAAAGGAAACGCCGGGGGTTGCCACAGGGCTCCGTGATGTGCTTTATAATAAAACATTTCCTCTCTTTCTGACACGGTTTCTGCATCATCCTGTTGCTTTACAGTTTGGCAGAAGTGAGGGAGCCCTGTGCAAAGCAGATGTCCACCTAAGTGATGTCCACTTTCTGCTATGGCCAACAGCTCCATCCTGGGGTCCTGGCGTGGCTGTAAAAAGGCTGCAGAGCAATAATGTGCCAGAAATTGATACTCATGGATTTTGCATGAAAACACCCAAATATGGTAAAGCAGACTCATGGATAAGTGAATTCCAGTAGGCAAGACTGACCACCCTTGAGTTACTTTCAACTCCTACCCAGCCAGCTGTGCAAAAGTCACTCCTTATAAATACTTTCTTCCAGAAGTT
The DNA here is from genome assembly GCF_030028575.1 of Malurus melanocephalus. Lineage (NCBI taxonomy): Eukaryota > Metazoa > Chordata > Aves > Passeriformes > Maluridae > Malurus > Malurus melanocephalus. Next base: position 68,694 of record NW_026624208.1, read on the forward strand.
TACTTGAGTCATTGAGATTTTTATGCAAGGTAAATTTATATATATGTATATGTGTGTGTGTAATGCAATCATCTCTTTTTGCTCTCAGAGGGATAACAAAACATAAATTTTGATAAAATTTAGAAGGTAAAAAAAAAACCAACCCAATCCAAACCCCAAACTATTGAAACCTGTCCTACCTCCTTAAGGATTTGTAAAGGGGGCCAAAGTTAACAAAAGTTTTAGAAATATATTTCCAGCTGGGAAACATTTTAAAGTGAACTACATAAAACCTTTTGTTTATTTAGAGTACAGTAATCAAGAACTGGATTTTACTAGACCTCATCATATATACTAGCCCTGTTAATGTGAGGTAGAAGGATTACAAGTATCAAAAAATTTTAATTATTTCTGGACTTAGCTTAATTTTTTTTTTTAATTTAGGTGTGTATAATAGTAGCCATGTTTCTTTAACACCTAAGACCAGCTCCTTGGCAGTTTTCCCACCCTTTCCTGAAGAGGAGAAGGGGTATGCCTGGAGCACTGTTGCACTTTGACMAACTTAGGTAGGATAATGATGCTACAAGATGGCACAAGTTAGAGGAACCACTTGTACTGAAGGCTGAAACGTCTCTATTTCAAAATCTTATTCCTTTTGAAAGTAAATGAAAAGAAAAATATCTTTAAAAAGAGAAAAAAATCTTTTTTTTTTTTTCTGTGTAACAAAACAACCCAAAAGATGTTATCAGATTGATTTATTTCTCTAAAATTGGATGGTTTTGTTCCAATGTACATCTAACATTTTAAGGGGAATGAACCCCCTACT
>NW_026624208.1:70346-72030 GCF_030028575.1 Malurus melanocephalus
CTCTCTTGAAGCCAACCCCAAAAAATTCTGGTTATCAAGTGCAGGAAATAATTGGACTAATTCAAACTCTTGATTTTTCATGCAAACCTATCTCATCGTTATGGGTGCTTGGTGGTGAACATCATGGATTTTGTGATAGCATCATGTAATACAATTAAGTAGTTTTGAAGGAAACAGTCCAAAATGGTTTTAGTCTTCTATTTAAAAATCTCTTTTTCAGTTTCCTGTTTAGCTCTACTCTTGACAAAAAACTAGGGACTAATTTAAAGTCAGTMGAATATTTTATGTGAATTTCATGGCTTTATCAGACCTCCAGTCCTTCTGCAAAAGACTGAACTTACTACTGCTCAAAAATAACTCAACATGCGGCTCTGAAGAAATAAGTGGACAAATTGCAGGCATGTGAAATTCTGCTATCTTCAGATTAGATGTTAAGAGCTCCAGTTTAAAAAAGACTTTACAAAACCATATGTCTTCTGAATGAAATATTTTCTGTTTCAAAAGTTTGGAAAGCATCATAACGTGTTTCCTATTTAATTCCCTATTAATTCTCCTTCAGACGCTTATCTGATGTTTTCTGAGAGGAAAAATGCTTTTTACTGCCTACTCCCTCAAAGATGGTCTTGGAAAAGCCCTTTGTAGAATATTTAAACTCTTCTCAAGAAAAGAAATATTACTGCATGTTACACATTTTTGGATGTGTGCAGACATTATCTTGTGCACCAGTAACAGGGAGGCAACTTTTCTGTTGGACCCACTGAAAAAACTGACGTGGGTTTGGAACCAGTGGTGAAGGGTTGGAAGGGCTGTAAAGAAAATTAATGGCACCTTGGTGAGTGGCTCTGTGGTTTTGTGCAGTAGCAGGGTGAAATCACCCCTTAGCCAGAGGGATTTCCATTTTTTGCGTGTGAGAACTTTTACTGAGATAAAGATAGATGCCTGCTYCACACAGGTAATTTAAAACATCTCAGCGTATTAAACGGATTTAGAAACACTCTGTGCTGATTATACACCCATCCACCTCTCCTTTCCATCTCCACTTCWGTGCATACCTCATCACTTCCCTCCAAGAGAGGTTTTGCTGATAAATCTCTCCCAGCACTTTGTTTGGATTGGCACTCTGAGCTGGCAGCTCTTGGCTTTGCTCCTCTTGAGCTCCTTGTTTTCACTTTCCTTTTCCTGGAGCCAGAGTAACAAAGCACCTCTTTGAAAAAGWGCTCCTTTTGGCTTGTTTTCCACTAGCTATTGATAAGCACGTTTGATAGCCAACCTCCTTCCCTTTCAAGTCCTGGTTTCATCTTTTTTTAGTAGACTTTTTGGTCTGGATGTGTTTACCTGCAGCTGGAATGGGCGTGAAATAAATAGGGGCAGCATAAGTCAGTGGCATCAGGACAGTTTAAAAMTAATTCAAGTGTTTCTGTTCTTACCCTCAGGGTCTAACAAACCTCTTCAACAGRTAAAGACTTTTGCTCTATATTCATATTTTAAGAAGGTTTTCATCCTGGTGCCTTATACCCAGTTGACAAAGATGTGTGAGACACATCATTATGTAGATTATTTGCCATCTCAGAATTTTAAGAGCATTTTTCATTGCTCTTAATCCTGAGTAACCTGAATATTAATGCTGGATAATCAAACCTGTAGGAAAGAATTTCTAAATTTAAAAAAAAAAAAAAAAAAAAAA
>NW_026624208.1:72147-97756 GCF_030028575.1 Malurus melanocephalus
CTGAAAGCTTATTATCAGAATATCATACCTTTTGCTAAGGTTCTTTTATGTGGATTGTTGTGGCATGTGAGATCTTGAAAAAGCTAACAAAGTAAAAGTAGGGTCTGATAGAGATCTCTGAATGTGTTAGAATTTGTGTTTGTCTTCTAGGTGAGTTTGGAACAGATGCTGTTCTCTAAATTTATTGCCTACTGTGAATGACTTAGCGTGAGCTACTAATTTGAGGGWCTCCCAGGTGTGCTCTKCTGCAAAAATCCTGCACTCTTGGTCAGAACTTGTTAGTCCTGGAGCCCTCCTACAATTGCAGCCCATCCAGCTCCATCCAGGCCTTGTAATTTTGTTTTTTTTTTTAAATGTACATTTCTGTGCAAAGCTGCACGCTTTGTCGCACCGCCTTAATTGCTGTGAGTTAAATCCTAATTAATCTTTATGGCACTCCAGCCTATATTCCAGGTTGCTCATGCATATCCCTCCTTCATGAGGATGAGGCATCTTTCCTGGCCATGCACTTTTCTGTGTGTGGTTCTCTGATTCTKTGGGTGCAGTTATTTTACAGTGAATTTATGAAGAATCAGAAACTCTAAGAGCTCCCTGTCGGGTTTATCTTGCCCTTCTTCATTCACTGGCTGAATTTCCATGGATTTTTGCATGCACAGCTTTGAAAGGAAGGTGAGAAATGATGTCTCAATTGAAACTTCTGCTTTTAGGAAAAAATGGTTTCTTGGTATGTCCAGCATTTTGGGTTTTTTTGCTGAAATTTGTGGATTCTGAAAGGGTTGTTATTAGAAATCCTCCTCAAAGTCATGCTGCCAGTCTTGGGGAGATTACTGAATTCTTGCTTTTACAAAATTTGAAAGGGAGATCTAGGAAAGCTCAAATAAATGTCTGCAGAAATTTTATTCTTCTGTGGCATTGGGCAGCCTTTGTAAATATTTTTAATTTACTGGAGAGAAATATTAATTCTTTACAAGCACTGCGTAGAACAACTCCCAACAAGCACACGTGAGGGAGAGAGAAGAAATCTCAGTTCTGTCATCTTCTAACAGAGACATCACAGCACAGAGTAAACACCAGGCAGTGTAAAACAGCCAAGCAGAAATGAGGTTAAAAACAACCTTTTTTTTGGYTGCACTGGGAGCACTGAGCTTAGTGCTGCACAAACTTGACATTGTAGTCAAAATAAACAACGCTGAAGGTGATTTATTCTCTGTATTCTTCAGCTGGAGCCTTAGCAAAGTGAAAATCCCGTAATACTTCATGAGTTTAGCTGTAAACACAGCGTGAGATGTTGGAACATTAATTCTCAATGGAGTTGCAATGACCTTTTCAAAACCAAATTGAAGTCAATTTGCACACACAAACCAGCCCAGGATAAAGAACCACAAACCTTTTTCRCAGTGATCTGTGTCAGTTTAATTTGATTGAATACATTCTTTYCCAGAATGATCACCTGATGATTCTGTCTCTGAGGACTCAGCAGTCATAGAGGTTAAATTATTATCTTCATAGTTAGGGGAATTACTTCAAATTTATGAAGTGCTTCAGCTCAGGTTCTCTTTGTTTTAGGTCTTGTAAAAAGTTTTAGTGAGGAAGATTTGCTTATAAAATAGAGCTCTGTCACATAATACAGATATTTTTTCAGGAAGCAATTGTTGCTGACAACCTGTCAGTTGGTTCAGATCCTCTCTGGGCAAAATGGTTATAAACATATGTCCAGAAGAAAAAAACACTCATGAAACTGGATTTCAGAGCAAGGTTTCCAATTTCAAGTCAGTTGGCCAAGTGTGAAATATGGCTTTTTTTGTTTTCTGAGTCTGCTGTATCTTTTTTTTTTTTTTTTTTTTTTTTTTTTTTTTTTTTTTTTTTTTTTTTTTTTTTTTTTTTTAATTAGGATAGCTTCTATTGTCTGAAACAGAGGGTTTGAAGTAATGTTTGTGCTGAAAGGGCAAGTTTAAAAAGTGTCTATGGAATTTGAGGTCATAAATCTTGGWGGAATTCATGAGGCTTTCTGCAGCTAAAATCTTGCCTTCTTAGATCTTCTTTCCTCCTCTTTATCTGCCTGGCCACCTAGAAAAAAACGGTGAGAAGTCTGCAATCAGTGGGAACATGTAAATAATTCAGAGTAATAAACAGAAGGAAATTACTGAACTTCAGTCGTTAGTGGGAGATGACTTTTGAGTCTGTGGGTTTTTTCCTCTTATTTGCTGCAAAATTCTTTAAAATTCCAAATAGCCAAAAATCAAGACTTTGTTCACTGACCTATGGACCAAGTCTAGGGAAGAGTCTGATTGATGTAGGTGTTATGTTGTTCCTAGTAATTTGAATTACTCTAGACTAAAGTAAAATGGAGATGCAGAGGGAGTTTAAATATGCCTTATTTAATTTAAGCTTTTACCTTGCTTAGCTTTGTCTGAGTTCAGTGYTTGGGAAAGGTTCCTTAGTGTCTAAATTCATCCATGGAAGCAGTTGCAGCAGGTCAGTCTGAAAAATGGTTTTGACCTTGTCAGTTTTTTATCTTTGCTGAGCAGTGTAGGGGAAGGTAACTCAGGTGTGGGTTTGGGAYCAAGGAAAATGTGGCAATCAGCAGTGCTGAATAATCAATGTGCTCAGKGTGCAGAGAGGCTCCAACCACGGCAGAATTTCACTGTGTCAGTAGAAGAAAACACGGAATTTACAATGAATTGTTGAATTTAGTTTATTTTTGTTTGGGTTCATTTGTTTTTTTTTTCTCTGCGGTGGATCTCTTGTGCTTCATGTGTCTGCCTGTCACTTAGGGATTATGAAAAGCTCTCTTTTTCTTGCAGATCACCCGGTGAATGAATTTTTGGATCTGTTCAATCGCCACATGCTTCCTCATGCACTAGATGAAACCCACATTGACGCAGACTCAGCTCAGACTGAACCCTGTACCTCAGACTCTGTGCAGGATTCATCTGAATATATAATATTGGATCCTTTCTTTCCAAACTATGCAGAGTTTGAAGAAGAGGAAGACTGTGAAAATACTACTGATGTTACAACTCCTCCAGCTTTGCAGTTCATCAATGGGAAACAACAAGTTACGAGTGCACCTAAGAGCACAAAAGCTGAGGAAGCGCGGAGCGACCAAATCGAGAGCGTCGCACATTCCAAAAACGTAACCTTTTCTCAAATCAATGAAACAAACACATTTATAATCAGTGAATCCGAAGCTTCTGGTACTATGCAACCAAGCAAAGCTGGAGAAGGRATAGGGGCGTTTGAGGTCACACAACCAACCTCAGGGGCTGCAATGTTAGAACCTGTCTACAGTGGGGAGTCTGAAGTGGTTACAACAGATAAATCAACGGCCACCACTTCTTCACAYGAGCAAAACAGTGGAGAGACCATGACATGGCATGGAACTGAGGAGAGCTCTACTAAAGACAGCAAAAACCTGCTCTTGATTTCCAGYGAATCCTCTGGAGATGGCTCCACCGAATCTGATCTGTCCACTTCTGTCTTGGAAGTGGTGACAGGGTCAGGAAAGGAAGATGATGATAAAAATTCTGATATAACAGCTTCTCCTGATGCATTTACTGCAGAAAGTTCTGCTGYAACTGCTTCTCTGGATGCAATTTTTATTCCTTCTACAGCCAATAAAGGTGTAATTGACCTTATTGCAGAAGAGGCAACGCCTTCTCCAGGAGACCATTATAAAACAACTGTTAAACTTAACGCAAATTCCCCTGTTGAAAATACTCTGGAAACAAGTCATACAACAAAGCCTGAGATGAGTGCTGCTTCTTTCATGGATCTGGAAGGCTCTGGAGATGTAAAAGATAGCACCACTGTAACYTCAGCAATGACAGAGGAAATAGCGGTAACACAAACTCTTTCAATGCGAGACATTTCCTCGGGCTCTGGCACAGCACTGCCRACAGAATTCTCTGTAACTCATTCAGGAATCACCTCTGCTTCGCCCAGAGCTATAAGTACTCGTTTTTCTGGTTTTGATCAAAGTCCTGAAGTAAGTGTTGCCACCAGCTCTGTGYCTGAGCTTATTACGGAACAAGTATTTGCCAGCTCTCTTGTAACAGAAAAGAGTATGGATGATGAGAAAGAAACCCAGACCACTGTTTATTCAGGTCACCAAAATTCAGCTACTGCTGCAGAGGAAAATTTGGATTTTACTGAATTTGGGAGTACTACAGGTGAAGTCAGAACTGTAGGTCAAGAGCTGCTCGGAGAAACAGTACCAGGTACCATAAGCTCTGAAATCAACAAGGTCACCACCATTCCTCTCCTGAGGGAGAAGAAGTTTTTTCTAATTGAAGGATCAGCTGAAGAGCCAGCAGACATATTTTCAGGGGGTCCCACAAGCACAGGGGTAAGTATTGGCTCCCCATTTACTGATCCAGGTTCAGGAGACGCAGATTTTATCCTTGAGTCTGCTACTCTGACTTCAGTTCCATTAAGGCCTGTCACTGAAACACAGACAGAAAAGAACAAAGGAAACATTTACAGCACAGATGATGCTTCAGCGAAGGATGCAACAACAGAGTATGAAAAACATGCAAGAACAGATGGATCTGCAGTGACAGATTCGAGTACTGGGTCAGAGAGCTTCACAGAGGGGTCAGGAGCAGCGAGTCAGATGTCCCTGGATGTGTTTAGTACAAAAAATCCAAGAGAACAAAACATGGAAACAGAACCACCCTACACAGCTCCCTCTGACATAAAATCTGGTTCTATAAAAGACAGGACATCTCACATTGCGCCAGGAATTGAAGCTGGAGATTCAGAAAATTCAGAAACAGGGGAGGTCACATCATCCCCAGGGTCAGTGGTCAGTGACAACCCTCGTGAGGATGTGGTGACACATGGTACTGGCACTGTAAAAGCAGCAGCTGAATCTACAGAAAGCAAAGATGCAAAAGTTGGTTCTTCAACTGTCTCACTGGGCAAGATTTTCCTGATTGAGCAGGGCTCTGGAGACGAATTCAAAGATGACAGCAGCACYACAAAACTTATGTCCAATGGACCTACGGAAGAAATGTTTGAAGGTCATTTCTCAGGAGAGCCTGACCTGTCCACTGGATCATTTRCAAAAACAGCAGCTGCCCCTACTGGGAAACCAGAAACATGGGAGAAGGATGACAGACAATTTGTCAGCACAGCACCTCCAGATCCTGCTGTCACTGCAGACCATGATGAGCTGGTCACCAGTTCTGAACACGAGGTCACCTCCATGGGAACTGCAGGGGACATGAGAACGGAYGAGAAAACGATTGATGAGCTGTCAGTGAGAGCTTTTTCTACAAAGATCCCTTTGATGGAGGAGATACATTCTGGGGATGAGAGGCCAAGCGAAATTTCACCAAAAGCTACGGAGTTTTCCAAAGAAACAACAACAGACCCATTCTTTAAAAGTACACAGACTAGCCATGAGCATCTGGGGTTTTTAAATGTTCCGACTCTCAGTYCATATTCGGAAGAAAAGGAGTTAGAAACTGAACCTGCTCAAAAAAYACTTTTGCCTTTTAATGATGACAGAGTAACTGAGCCTGTAACGGTGGAAAGGAAATATGTGAGCTCTCCAGTCACAGTTGTAGAGCAAGAGGAGGAGCTGGTGCAAAACATTTTCCCTACGAAAGATATTCCCAGAACATTCCTGACACCTAAGGGTGAAAAGCTGTCAAGTAACGAGCTCATTGGTGATCAGCTGTTTTCAGGACAGGGCTCAGGAGATGACCTTGCTGTTCTTCCTTCTGTGGTGCCATTTATCGTCAAGGAAATCAAGAGCACCTTGAGTCCTCAGACTTCTCACCCTGCAAATCTGGGACCTGAGCTTTCCRCTGACAAGGCACACGAATTTGAAAGAGGGAGCACTCCAGCAAGTGCTGAATTTAGTGAAGRAGTCACAAGTGCTGTAGCTGAGCTGCTGCCAGAAACTGGAGGCCAGTTCCCCACCTCCACRTTCCCCAGTCCCCCAGCTTTAGTTGAAGACAGCTCCAAGAGCTTCATCTCCAAAGAAGTTGAAGAGACAACACTTTATTTTGTTGCGAATGAAGAACCTCAGGAGAAGGAAACTGACTATTGGAGAAGGGAAAATGAAACAGATAAGACAACACCTGCTTCTAAAGGTATTTCCCAAGAGGAAAATTCACGTTTTCTGACTGAAGGTGGCACAACTCCTGTGTCTGTTATACCGAGTGGAACTCCCAGTCCTGAAACAGAGGAACCTCTTGTAACATCAACAGCAAAAACGCCAGGCAGAGCATTACCTGAGAGCTCTGGGGAAGGATCTGGCTGGCTTGGTGTTTCAGATTCATCTTCTCCTGATGTGTTTACTCATTTCTCAATACCCACTGTATCCAAAGTRGAACTAAATGCTTCATCCAGTGTTCCTGGGCGTGTTTATTCCAAAGTTGTGACCACAGAGGCACCGAGGGATGGGTCASAGACTCTGATCACAGGACTAGCATCCCTTTTCACAGAAGAAACAGAGGCTGTGGCAAATCCATCTTCTGTTTACCCAAAGGCAGTTTCATCAGAAGAACTAACAAGTGACACTGGGATATATGAAAAAATTATTCCCATGATCGATGACAGAAGAAGCGTTATATTGAACATTTCTGTTTACGGTGACATTACCCTGATTGAAGAACGGCTGCAGACCCCACCAGAGGAAACCACAATTATAGACATGGATCACTCCAAATCGATGCCTGAGGATATCATAAGTGTGCAGACCGTGCCAAATCCCGTTGCACACTCTACATTTGGCTATGATGACAGCACGACAGCTGAAGGGGAAAAATACCATTCCACTCCTGAGTTTTCCACAGCCAAAGAAAACACGCTTGGATCTGGTGACAACCTTCCTCTGACTACTTCTAGCCCACCAAGCAGAGAGTCAGCGACTTCTGGGCACACACCAGCCTCAGATGAYGTGGATTCAGGTTCAGGGAATGACATGAACTTCGCCGCAGAAACTGTCACCACCATGGATATCTCTGAGCAGGGCGTTTTCCTCCCTACAGTGCCATCTCTGGCAAGCCCTGGGGTGCCTCAGTCASAGCCTGTTGTAACCAGCACTGCAGACAGCACCTATGAGCCAAGCACTTCAGCAAACAACGGGGTAATTGCAGATCAAAGTGGCTTTTCTGGAATGGGCCAGGAAGAGCTGGCTGATAATCAGCCCGTGGTTCCTTCTCTTGCACCCACCGTGGCTGCTGAGCCAGAAAAGGCTTTGACAACTGGAAAGCTTGAGCTGAGCGTTGCCACCACCCAGCCTGCATCCCAGCTGGTGACTGTGTCACCCACCAGGAGCGCGGGGAATCGTCCCGTGGTGTACACAAACACAAAATCAGCGTCAGCAGAGTACGAGGAGACAGATGCAGAGAGCTTTTATTCTGTTTCGCAAACTCCTAAATCCTCAGTAACTGTTCATTTAGTAAACGGAGTATCTGAGTACCCTGAGGTCATCATTACGAGCACATCATCATCATCATCATCATCATCATCTTCAAGGGATTCACATCAGTCCAACCACTCAGCAGGAGGGATCTTCAAAGAGGTTAGTTCTGATGTTACAGCAACATATAAACCGCCCACTGCTGAACTTCTTGACACAAAAGAGCCTTCTCTGCTGGAGCCTTCTCCTGAGCCTGTTTCAGAGAGCACAGCCTCAGAAAATACTCCTCACTTTGGTAGTCTGGTGACAGTGGAGCCAGAGGAGACTGAAACCCCTGGAAGTGATTTGGCTGGGGAGGAAGAAGCTGCTGTTTCTGGAGATTCTCCATCGACACATGTCTTGCCCACTGCTTTTCTCAATTTCGGAGAAAGAGCGAGCACAGATGTTCCAAAAATCAGCACAACAAAAGCTGAAGTTTCCTCGGGGGGGAGAGTGAACAATCCCCACCAAGAGGAAGACAGGAGCACTGAGAACCAGAACCCCTGGTTCTTCTCCACCACCGTTTCAGACTCACCCAACAGCATCGAAAGCGCAGGATTTAACCCTGCCCAGGAAGCAGTCACGATGCTCACCTCACCTTCCCAACTTTTGGATGGAGGCACCGAGACACAGCCAGCTCTGTACGGTCAGGGGGAGATCACAACCATTTCTTCTAACATTGCAGCAAACAGCCTTGCCCCTGGGAACAGCCCCTACCAAAACGAGCAGTGGACACTGAGCTCTGAGGAGCCAGGCACTGCCGAAGCCGTGACCTCGTCCTTGTCCCTTCCCGAAGTCACCAACGGATCAGATTTCGTGATTGGCACCAGTGTGGGTTCAGTTGAAGGCACAGCAGTGCAGATTCCAGGTAACTGACCAGATGTGACCCCTGTGGTGGTGTGGGTGTGGTGGCACTGGTGAAGGTGTGGCCTGGGCTCTGGTGACAGGTGAAATGACCACGGGCATCATCACTCTCCAGCTGAGAAATCAGTGTGGTTGTGACCCCTGCCTTGGGTACCCAAACCCAAGCCCAGTGATTTTCCATCATCAATGTTTGCCTGATGGAGCTCTGGATCAGACAGGAGGTAACCAGACAGTTCTGAAAGGCAGGAAGGTCTGTAATAATTTCACTTTCCGATTTCCTGTAATCGGATAATTTTGTCTGATGGCTTTCCTTGTGTGTGTGATCATGGTACTGAACTTAACTGATTTATAGGCAGGGCTATTCTTAACATCTTTAGGATCAGAACTTTCTATGGAAATCAAATTCTCTTGACCTGCAAGACAACTTTCCACACAAGAGAAAACAAAGACCTTGTTGTCAGCCTGCTCATAGCTTTAATTGGTTGATACAGTGTCTGTTTCTTAAAAATTTTCTTTTTGTTAGAAATCTTTTGCCACAGTATTTTGTATTCTATTGGGCACCATTTCATCAAATGCGTGGGTGATGCCAGTAGTGTCACTTCAATTCAGATTTTGTCTAGATACAGCTGAGGAAAGAACTGAACTGGGCCTGATTTTAAAGGGTTTTCTATTATTTTTCCTCAAATAATTCAGGTAGCAGTCAAATTGAAGTTTTTTACTGGGGAAATACCAGTCTGTAGGAGAGCAAACACACAAAAAACACCATTGAGGTGCTCAACAGAGCCCTGCATTTGTGACTTTCAGTGGAGCAGTCCTAAAACAAGCACCCTATTGAATGGATGGAATCAGATCCCTTCCRAAACCTCCAAGGTGAAATCCTTAATTGCTTAATTACGATCCTAAATTGATGTATGCAGGATTTTCCTCTGGAGGCTTTCAGCTGGACCTTCTGCATTCCCATGCCTAGACAGGGTACTTTTAAGAAGACTTTGAATGTGTGATTTGCCAGAGTAAAATAGATGTTTTTTATGTTCTTACCTTTTTTTTTTTTTTTTTTAATTTTTTTATTTTTTTTACTAAACCATAATCAGATTGTTTTGGGAAAGCGATCAAAAAAATCTTTATTCTTCTCATGCCTCTGATTCACAGACCTCTCTTACCCATTTTGTAAGTTTTCAAAGCCAGGGCTTTATTTTTGCACCCCAGAAAGACTTCAGGATTTCCCTTTCCCTGTGAGGAGATAACTCTTAGAAATGGTTTAGTGTGTACTTGTTTGTGTGAGTGAGTGCTCCTAGGCATGGAATCAAATGTAAAAATCCAGGTATCTAAACTCAGTGGAAATAAACATCACTGGAAGCCACAAAGCTCTTCGAGGAAAAGGTATTTAAACGCTCAGTCCTGCAACAACCGAGGATTTCACTGCAGGTAAGTTTTTATCTTCATGCTTAGCTCAGTTATAAATACGCTCAGTGCCTTTGTTTGTATTCTTTAAATGTATGATTTAAMGATAATTTTAAGAAAGGCAGGTGGGAAATAGTCATGTGAGAAAAGAAATGAAGCTTTGTGGGTATTGATTGRTTGAATATAAGGGAGTGAAAAAACAAAAGCCAGGCAATATGTTCTGTGTACCCTGTCATTCCGCACAAACTAACCCTGTTCAAGAAAAAAGCATTTTCCATTCATTTTGCATATGTTTAACTGTTTTCAGCTATAATTAATTGTCATGTCATGCAAACTAAATCCTCARCAGAGTATCATGACTGCCAAACATAGCACAAATTGCTGTGGAAAAAAAAAATGTAATTCCAAGAGCAATTTACATTGGTTCGTACCAAATGCGATTTTGTTGTTAAAGTTGAAAGTAGTGATGCCTGAAGACAAGCTTTACTGTTTTATAAATCTTATTTTTGGGTAGCTGAGTATGTTAATAGAGTTTCTGTAGCTACAGTAAAGCCTGCAACACCAATGTAGCAACGAAGAAACATTTTTTTCTTCCCAAAAATTCAAAAATTCACCATTCCTTGAAACTGGGGCGTCAATTTCCTTTTTCTTCTTGTTTGACAGGCCAAGATCCGTGCAAAAGCAACCCCTGCCTCAATGGTGGGACCTGCTACCCACGTGGTTCCTTCTACATCTGCACCTGCCTGCCAGGTTTCAGCGGGGAGCAGTGTGAATTAGGTAAACTGATGATTAAGGACAATAAAATGGAGAGTTCCCCACCTTCTCTCACTTTTTCTTTCTCCTCTGAAGTCCACACACGTGTGCATGCACACACAGGTTGAAGGAGCTGTAAATGAACTGCAGGAACAGGAGCTCTCAGCACTAAATTCCAAATAAAACAAAATAAACATTAATATTTGGGATAGTTCCCTAAGACCTTCATGCAGTTATTTGAAAGAATGGTAAAAAGGTGGCTGGGAAGGTGAGCACTGAACACAAACTTGAAATTTTTTGCAGGAAATGTAAAGAATTATCATAATCATATGGATCTTTGGTACAAATAAGTGTTTTGCTAACAATTCTAGCCAAGGAACCTTTTCCAGTTGCCTGTGACATCTGTGCACCTCCTGTGACTGTAGATTTYGAGAGACTCACCTGTATAATTCAGAATAACCAACTTTTCCTTCCAGAAATCTATTCAAARTATGATGAAAGTGACTGGAACAAGTAAGGCCTAGCATAAAATCTGAACAGAACCACGTTTTAAAATAGAAATATATTTTTTAAATGCCTTCCATATGATGCAGCAATTATTCCTAGTTGTTTGTTGGTTTGTAGATAAGTCTATCTTCTCTCTTTTTTTTTTAATGTGTGAATCATTACCAGCAGTTCATTTTGGACTAAGATGTTTGCAAAATCTGTATTTAAATTAAAGCTGTGATTCTTTCAGGGGAACAGTGCTCATTAGGAAAATCAAATGACCTTTATGAAGAGACATACAAGTTTATAACCTGTGCAAAAGTAACCTGTGCTCAAAGTAATTGTTTAAAATGAACTTCTGACCTAATTTAAAGGTGAAGGCAAGGTATTTCAGCAGCTAGAGGAGGCAGGGACTGCTATGTGATTTGTTTGCTGTTCAAGACCATGAGTTCAGGTAATGTTTTGTCCTTCTCATGATAAGATTAGACAAAAAAGAAATGAGAAATGCAAACCAATTAGAAGCCAATACCTGCTGCTCTGCAGGCTGAAATGAGCAGTCTGTTTAATCCTGCAYGATAAGATTTCCAATATTTGAGTTTCATGAAGGAACTCGAGGTCCCTGGGGGTCAGTGGGAATTTTTCTTGTGCCAGACTCACACGCACAAGTCAAATTTTCCACCAGGAGAGCACCGCACGCTGCGTGGCATTCCTCTTTCTCAGCCACACAGTCACCACTGGGGTCTTTTGCAACACTTCATTCCTCTTCTCTGAACCAGCCCCAGCCACCAGAGTGACTAAGGCTGGAGAGCATTTCCCTCCTGGCAGTTTGGTGGGCAGTAAAACCACTTTTATTTTATGCTGTAGACATCGACGAGTGCCAGTCCAACCCGTGCCGSAACGGAGCCACGTGCATCGATGGCCTCAACACCTTCAGCTGCCTGTGCCTGCCCAGCTACATTGGAGCCCTCTGTGAGCAAGGTAAGGCTGCTGGMCACCCATCTCCATCCCAAAATCTTCTGGAGGCACAGGGCAAAGCCTYCTGAACATGGCAAGGTGGAATAAACTCACAAAAATGTGCGGGAAGCCACCACTGGTGAGGAGAAATCCTAATTTTTGTTAAATTTCCATGAGTTACAGTGCTAGGGTTTTTCCCATCTCTCATTTTGCAAAGAGCTTATCCTCATGCTAACTTCACTGGAAGCCATGTTGCCATGCACCAGGTAAAAAGTGATGTATTAGGCAATTTCTGTGGCAAAACAGCTTTCAGGTGTTGCTTTTCAGCAAAGGTTTTCAGTGGCCTCAACCCTGCTCGCTTCTGTTGGCTTGCAAACTGCTGGGAAGACACATTAGGAAGTTCTCTCATTGGTGTAGGGATCCTCAATCATGGCAGCAGAGTCACTGAGTTCCTCTCCTAAAAAAATTACATGCAGTGCAAAAGACACATCAGAACCCATCACCTCCAAAAAGCATCAGTGAGATACAGGAATAGTTCATTGAGCGAGACAGATTATTTATTCATTCACTGGAAACCACAGGTTTGACAACTTCATCCCACAATGTTCAAAATTATATGTTCTGGGATTTTTGTGGGAAAAGTAGGTGCAGGATTATCAATATGAGGGGATTGTCAAAGGCTTTCTAAAGGGGACAACTGAAATAAGATTGAATATCCAAGAGCCTGTAGTTGTTAGAAAATTGTCTGCAAGAGCCCCACTGCATYTACAGGAAACATTTACAGTGCAAGATGCTTACTCAATATGTGGGAGGAGGAACAGAGTAGCAAAATTTGCTCTGTCAATAAAATTAATGAAGGCATTTCCGTGGGAAAAAGAAATGGTGTATTAAAGTGTACTTGCTAGAGCTTATGAAAATATTTTTTTTCCATTTTCTTCAGCTGAATGATTTTGGTCACAGGTGAATGAACTAAACCTTTGGACTTGTTTAATTAATATTGTGTATTTTCATGTCTGTGTCTCAACTTTAGTGAAAGGTGGTTTGCAAACTCTTCCAGCTCAGCCTGTGGAGATTTGTTTGTTAGAGACGAAAAATCTCAGAGCTGATCAGCTCCAGCATTTTCACRGTTTAACCTTTTCAGCAGTCTGGCTCACCTTGTAACTTGAGAGGGCTTTCTTGAACCTTTTCTCCCAAATTAAAAATTGACAGTGTTTTCACACCAAAGAAATAAATGCTCTGACTCCTTCCTCCTCCCCCTCATTCCAGCAAATCCATAGCAGTGAGTKGCTCTGAGTGCCATGGTAGCTTTAAGCTGCTTTTTATGGCCAACCTGAGAGTGCATTTTAGGTGGTTAATGGGAACATTTCCTAGTTTGTCAATCAGAACCAGAGCTGTGCTCTCTCAGCTTTGGAATTTAAATTTCCTCCACTTAAAGTCCTGCAGTGGTTTGGGACTTGGGAAAAGGTTTCGGTGCCAAATTTCCACTCCACCAGACAAAATAAAACTGTGTTGGCGATTCAGACATGGTTGTCTGGCAAGCAGGCCTTATTTCAAGGCATCAGTCCTGACCTCACTGGATTTAAAGACCATCCAGGACGGCAAAATGTGCACCTCAGTGCCACAGGAAAGGTGGAGTTCAGCACACCGAGATTGTATTTCATTACTTCTTTTTTATTTTTTTTTCCTTTTTTTTTTTTTTCATTCCACCAAAAATACTTTTCATTTCAGAAAGCTTAAAAAAAAAAAAAAAATCAGGCTGAGGGGATTTTTAGGTGCAGTGCTGAGCATTCAAAATGCCGTGGGAAGGAATAGGAGCAGGGAGGGGGCACTGCCTTTGGAAATTAAATTCGAAGTTTTATTGGAGACATTGGGGACATCATCCCATCCACACCCATGGCACCAGTGCAGAAAAAAACTGCAGAGCTCAGAATTTCACCCAAGAGCCCCCGTGGGATTGTTGTGGATGAAGGGATCCTCGACAGGGGTGTCAGCACTTGGAGGGGATGCACAGCTGCACGTCAGGGAGCTCTGGCAGGTGCTGGAAGTTTAAAGGAACCTTCTGGGTGATCTAATCCAGTCCTGAGACTCAGGGAGCTGGAACTGGCTCCCTGACAGCCCTTCCTCTTGCCAGGTGGAAAGAGTTCAGCAATCCGAGCCCGGGAACATCTTCCTGAAGAGAGCTGAAGTTGTCTGATGTTAGAAATTAGTGCAGCTGAAAAGTTCCTTGAAAAGTTGCTTGAGAGTTGCTTTTAATCTAAATTGTTAGTTGGGTTGAGACAGCATCACTGCTGGTGCAGGTGAGATTAAAAGAGATTTTATCTTCTCTTGCCCACCACTTGTGTCTTTTCAAAGGAAAGATTCATATTCTTGTGGGTCTCGGTGACATTTGAGCATCRCCTCTTAAAATTCATAAATATCCCCAAAACACTTTTTCAAAGAGTGACTGCAGGCTRCAGTAAGTCTTGGTATGGCTTTAATTCTGGGAGACCCATCAGTCTTTCCACTGTCATTCCTCTGTGAAAAGCCCCTCTGACAATTCTCAGGAAATGGTAGAGACTTGAAATTTGAATCTCAATTTTAGGGGTGAGTTCTCTTTATGGCAACTTGGATGAGCACCTCTATGGATTTTCCTCTTCCTTCCTTGGCTGGCTAGAGTTTCCCTTTCTTCCTCTTCYTTTGCTGCTCTAACTGGTGGCTACCTGCTCTCAAGGAGTGTTTTAAACCTAAAGTTTGGCTTCCTCACAGCTGGATGTGTGTGCAAAAAATGGCACATGTGTGTTTGTAACAGGATGAGCCTCCYTGGGATAATTCAACCAGCTGTTCTCTCTCAGGTTCTGAAAACAAAACAATTTGTGGTTTTTAACCATCCTATCGGGAACTGTGTTTTCTTATAACCCAAGTTCATTGTTTCAATGTCTGTGATTGCTCTCCAGTCTCGTTTAATTCACTTTGTTCCCAGGGCTTGGTAGCTTGGGATTGGAGCAGTTGAGAAAGTTTCAGGGAAAAGATTTTTTTTCTGAAAACAGATGGTCTCTCACTGATGTCTATCAGCTGAAAAGGGTTTATTTKGAATATTTACTAGAGAAATGGGTTTCTTCTCAAGTTGTGTGGCCTAAGTGGCCTCCAGCATTCCCTCATTAGCTGAAGGCAGAGAGTCGCAGATAAAATCCACATCTGAGTCAGACTTTCATTATGTTCTGGTACCTGTGTCAGTCTTTATTTCCTCTAAGCCTCTTCTGGAATTTCTTGAAAGACAAGGGACCTATTGTCAGCAGCTTWTTGCAGCTATTGGAAAGGCAGTACCTATTTATTTATCAAACCTAGAGAGAACTCTTTTTTAATTCAATGTTTAGGGATGTTGTTACATTCTCTCTGCTGTGACAGTAACCTCACTGAGGATCCCCTGCACATTGCCATAAATCCTGGCGCTGCTCAGACGGGTTTTAAAGCACCACAAATGTGGTGAGCAGTGTTTCAGAGTTTCCATCACACGCTGGAATAGGGTTACAGGAGTCTGTGATTGGTTGCCTGGCTGAGAACACAATAAATGTGAAGTACTGCATTCAGTGAGTGCCTGCACCTCCTCTGCTCACTGTGGTTGGGTCAGAGAATTTACAGCCACCTGCAGTTAGGGTCTACTAGTTCTGTAAAGGTACTAAAAATTAAAAATTTACCCATATGGAACCCTTTTCCCTTTTTTGTCATCCTTTCAGCTTTCTTCATTGAGTAAGGGAGGACAAAGCACTGCAGAGATGAAACTGTCCCCACATTTTYACTTGCCTGGTTTGCATTTTTTATCCTCTACCACCTCGAATCTTCCTTTCCCTATTTGTTTGTTCTCTCTTCTTGTCAACCCCTCCTCTAAAAAAAAAAACTAAAAAACCCTACCCCCCATAAAAAGCCAACAACAAAACAGCAAAAGCAAAATCCCCCAAAAAACAAACCTCAGGATCTTAGAATCTTCAGTGTCTCCCCCAAACTCAAAGAAAAAAATCCTCTTAGCCCCCATCTAAAGACATCTTGTATTTTATAGCCATCAGTCCTCTTTTTTTTGGGTTTTTTTTTTTTTGTTTTTTGTGGGGTTTTTTTTTTTTTTTTTTTTGTTGTTGTTTTGTTTTGTTTTTTCTTAAAACTTGAGATACACACAGGTGAAGAAATTGCTTAACTTTTCGCTTTGTCACTGTTTGGCACCTTTTTCCTTAAGATGAGAAATTGTGGTTTTTTTATGATTCATGCTCATTTTGTGAATGCAGTCCTCTCAGTTTTGAGTTTTCAAGCCTCTTCTCCTCCCCAGTGTGCCTTTCAGCAGAACTTCTCTCAAATCCTTCACTTCTTGCCTAGCTGAGGCCAGGGAAAGCGTGATTAGAACAGTCTGGAAATCCTCTCTGGGCACGTTTTTCTCAGCTCTCCTTGTAATTATCTGACTTGTTTCCTGTGGGACRAAAGAGTCCCTGAACAAGATAAATAATAAAATCTCAAGTGCCTTCACAAAGGACATAGGTCTGTTAGTCAGCCTCGTGTGGTTAAACAAATACTCCAGAAAGCCCAAGGCAGACTAAACTTTAAAAACTACTTAGATGRCAGAGATTAAAGCTGTGTCTGGAGCCTGCACCTCACGCAGAATACAGAGGGAAATGATACAAAAACTAACAATTTGGTTGTATAAATTACATTCCTTTTTTTCATAGCTGAGATGACTCAAGGCACAAACAGTTTTCTGCAGTTCAACTTCCTGGAAATAGAAGGGAGATAATCAGTGTGAGCTTTGTTTTGCCTTTACATTTAGTACATTTCTGTCAATACTGATRACTTTTGGGAAATTATTTTGATATCAACCTCTTAAGGCAATGATTACACTATTAGTGTCAGACAAATTCTGATAAGCCTCTGACGTGACATGCTCACCCTTTGAAATCCATTTATGTACATGTAAAATCTAGTTTGTGTCATGGGGGATTTAAACTCTTTTTGAAAAAAAAAAAAAAAAAAATAGACATTTTGGTGCTTAGGATGTAAATGGCCTCTTCCTGCTATGAATTACGAACCAGCTCTGTGCTGTGAAAAAATATTTCCCAGTTGTTTTTTAGTAATCCCTTAGTTAAGGTATTTTTAGTTATTAGTCCATGGCATATTCTRCAATATTTGGCTGTTTCTGTACCAATGCAAGAAGAGACCCAAAGCACTGGCTATACTCACTTAGTGGAAAAGAAAAACCCAGTTTCCATCCCATTACATCTCCCCACCTCTTCTCACCCAATAACCATTGGTTTCAGACACAATTTTGCATGGGGGATTGATAAAACTCAGTGGGAAGTGGCAGATTGCTGCTGGGTGGGTGGGGTGGCGAAGGTCAGGCCTGTTCCTCAGCATCCTGCCCCTGAGGCCCCTCAGGGTGAGCCATCCCATGCTCAGATATGGTTGGGACACGCTGTAATCTTGGGCTGAAATGTCCTTTTCTGATGCCATTGCATCTGTTCCCTTCTTGTATCTCCCACTCCGCCCTAAAACTCTCCCTTATCACTGGCGAGTCCTTCCCATCCTCGAGCACAGCTCAGGCACATTCAGACATCACGTTTGTTTTGCCCATCTTATTAACGCTGATTTTTTTTCTTTTTTTTTTTTTCTGTGATTCATCCCTGCAGAAGCAAACTTGAAACTGAAACTCAGTTGTTTTTTTGCCAGTTGTTCTGTTTAGAGCTGCCTAACCTTGACAAAATAATTGATGTCAAATCCRCGGGTTGTTCCTGTTCCAAGGCTCGTTTTTATTCCTCTTTGAGCTGAAAGGATGCAGGGGCTGGTGTGAACTTTTCTCTGTGATGCATTCTTATCAGCACCACGCCTCATGCCAGCACAGAGAATGTGCAATTTCATTACTTTGTATTCATTTCAGCTTTGCAAACTTCCTAACAAATTGATGCCTGAAGTTGACTTTGTCAAGGAAGATGGGCTTTGGGGGAGGATTTGGAGGCATGGGTTCAGAAAGATAAATATTGCAGCTTTGCCTCTGCGGGYTGAACAATCACAATAATTTCCCTTCCTATAATTTTCACTTATCAGTTTCTTCCAAACTAAGTACAGTCATTCAAAGAAACATTTGTCCTTGAAAGAAAAAAAAATTCTGTCTTCACGTATAGGTTCAGGAAACTCTGATGAAATAGAGATCCACTGCTGTCCAACATCCATTTGGATGGCATTTCATTCATCTGGGGTTACAGATAAAGTTGTCCTGAAATTGTCCAGATTCAGCCCAATTCAATCAGTGGAAACCCACAAAGTTTCCAAATGTAATTATACTCCTTAGAGAAATAATATTCTCGCAGCCTGTGCTGGAACTGGGTAAACAGAGCTGCCTGAAAGTGAGGTTTCAGGGAAAAATGTTTGACTTTGCACACCGCAACAGATGGGTTTTTTTCTTGGAGCTTGGTCCCATGGAAAATCCACCAGTGTGGACAAAATGTACCCAATTTTGGTGCATTGATCAAACGTGCCAAGTTTTGGTGGAATGACCAAATGTGCTTGGTTTTGGTGCATTGACTAAATATGCTTGTTTTTGGTGCATTGACCTCGTGTGCTTGATTTTGGGGTATTGACCAAACAAGCCTGGTTTTGGCACATTTACCAAACCTTCCCAGTTTTGGCCCATTGACCAAATGTGTCCAGTTTTGGGGCACTGACCAAACCTTTCCAGTTTTGGTGCCTTGACCAAACCTTCCCTGTTTTGGCCAATTGACCAAAGGTGCCTAGTTTTGACCCACTGACCAAACATACTTTGTTCTGGTGCATGGACCAAATATGTCCAGTTTTGGTGCATTGAGCAAACCTTCCCTGTTTTGGCCAATTGGCCAAATGTGTCCACTTGTGGTGCATTGATCAAACCTTTCCAATTTTGGGGCATTGACCAAACATGCCCAGTTTTGGTGCAATGATCTGACTTTTCTGGTTTGGCTCACTGATCAAAGGTACTTGGTTCTGCTGCATGGACCAAATGTGTCCAGTTTTGGGGCATTGACCAAACCTTTCTGGTTCTGGTGCATGGACCAAATGTGCCTGGTTTTGGGGCATTGACCAAACCTTTCTGGTTTTGGGGCATTGGCCAAATCTTCCTGGTTTTGGCCTTCACCAAATGTGCCAAGTTTTGGTGCCTTGACCAAACATGCCTAGTTTTAGGGCATTGACCAAACTTCCCCCTTTTTGGCCAACTGACCAAAGGTGCCTGGTTTTGACCCACTAACCAAACGTACTTGCTTCTGGTGCATGGACAAAATGTGTCCAGTTTTGGTGCATTGACCAAATGTGCCCTGTTTTGGCCAATTGGCCAAATGTGTCCAGTTGTGGTGCATTGACCAAATGTGCTTGGCCCATTGACCAAACTTTGGTCAATTGACTTGCTTTTGGCCCATTGACCAAACTTTCCTGGTTTTGGTGCATTGACCAAACCTTCCCTGTTTTGGCCCATTGACCAAATGTGTCCAATTTTGGTGCATTGACCAAACATGCCCAACTTTGGGGCATTGGCCAAACATGCCCAGTTTTGGTACAATGACCAAACCTTTTTGATTTTGGTGCCTTGATCAAATGTGCCAAGTTTTGGTGCATTGACCAAATGTGCTTGATTTTGGGGCATTGACAAAACATACCCAGTTTTGGTGCCTTGTTCAAATGTGCCTGGTTTTGGGGCACTGACCAAACCTTCCCTGCTTTGTCCCATTGACCAAATGTGTCCAATTTTGGTGCATTGACCAAACCTTCCCGGTTTTAGGGCATTAACCAAAGGTGCCTGGTTTCAGCCCACTGACAGGGGGCTCTCTCTGNTTTTCTTGGAGCTTGGTCCCATGGAAAATCCACCAGTGTGGACAAAATGTGCCCAATTTTGGTGCATTGACCAAACGTGCCAAGTTTTGGTGGAATGACCAAATATGCTTGGTTTTGGTGCATTGACTAAATATGCTCGTTTTTGGTGCATTGACCACATGTGCTTAATTTTGGGGTATTGACCAAACATGTCTGGGTTTGGCCCATTGACCAAACCTTTCTGGTTTTGGCCAACTGACCAAACATGCCCAGTTTTGGCACAATGACCAAACAAGCCTGGTTTTGGCACATTGACCAAACCTTCCCAGTTTTGGCCCATTGACCAAATGTGTCCAGTTGTGGTACATTGACCAAACCTTTCTGGTTTTGGGGCATTGACCAAACATGCCTGGTTTTGGAACATTGACCAAACTTTCCCCGTTTTGGCCAATTGACCAAAGGTGCCTGGTTTTGACCCACTAACCAAACGTACTTGCTTCTGGTGCATGGACAAAATGTGTCCAGTTTTGGTGCATTGATCAAACCTTCCCTGTTTTGGCCAATTGGCCAAATGTGTCCAGTTGTGATGCATTGACCAAATGTGCCTGGGTTTGGCCTATTGACCAAACTTTTCCAGTTTTGGTGCATTGACCAAACTTTTCCAGTTTTGGGGCATTGACCAAACATGCCTGGTTTGGCTCACTGACCAAACATACTTGGTTCTGGTGCATGGACCAAATGTGTCCAGTTTTGGGGCATTGACCAAACCTTTCTGGTTTTGGGGCATTGGCCAAACCTTCCCGGTTTTGGCCTTGACAAAATGTGCCAAGTTTTGGTGCCTTGACCAAACGTGCCTGGTTTTGGTGCATTGACCAAACCTTCCCAGTTTTGGGGTATTGACCAAACCTTTCTGGTTTTAGGGCATTGACCAAACTTTCCCCATTATGGCCAACTGACAAAAGGTGCCTGGTTTTGATCCACTGACCAAACATACTTGGTTCTGGTGCATGGACAAAATGTGTCCAGTTTTGGTGCCTTGACTAAACGTGACTGGGTTTGGCACATTGACCAAACCTTCCCTGTTTTGGCCCATTGGCCAAACGTGTCCAGTTTTGGTGGCTTAACTAAACGTGGGTTTGGCGCATTGACCAAACCTTCCTGGTTTTGGGGGATTGACCAAAGGAGCCTGGTTTTGGCCCATTGACCAAACCTTTCCAGTTTTGGGGCATTGACCAAACATGCCCATTTTTGGTGCAATGACCAAACCTTCTCAGTTTTGGTGCCTTGATCAAACGTGCCCAATTTTGGGGCATTGACCAAACATGCCCAGTTTTGGTGCGATGACCAAATGTGCCTGGTTTGGCCCATTGACCAAACTTTTCCAGTTTTGGTGCATTGACCAAACTTTTCCGATTTTGGTGCATTGACAAAACCTTTCTGGTTTTGGCCCATTGACCAAATGTGTCCAGTTTTGGTGCATTGACCAAACTTTCCCAGTTTTGTTGCAATGACCAAACATGCTTAGTTTTGGGGCATTGGTTAAACCTTCCCTGTTTCAGCCCATTGACCAAATGTGTCCAATTTTGGGGCAATGACCAAACGTGCCTGGTTCTGGTCCATTGACCAAACCTTCCTGGTTTTAGGGCATTAACCAAATGTGCCTGGTTTCAGCCCACTGACAGGGGGCTCTCTCTGCTCTGCTGCAGACACAGAGACCTGTGACTACGGCTGGCACAAGTTCCAGGGGCAGTGCTACAAGTACTTYGCTCACCGGCGCACGTGGGACACGGCGGAGCGCGAGTGCCGGCTGCAGGGAGCGCACCTGACCAGCATCCTATCCCACGAGGAGCAGATCTTCGTCAACCGTGAGCACTCCAGGGGGATCTGCAGCTCCCGGGGAGTGGGCAAAGGAGGGCCATGGAGGTGGGGAAGGGGCTGGGGGGGAGCTGTGGTCATTTGGCCTGGTCAGCTGGAGGAGAGGTCAAACCTCGTTGTGGTGTCCAACATCCTCATGAGGGACATCTCTGCTGTCTGTGACAGGGACAGCACCCAGGGAATGCCAGGGAGGTTTAGGGTGGATCTCAGGGAAAGGTTCTTCTTCCCTGCCCAGGCTCCCCAGGGAATGGTCCCAGCCCTGAGGCTGCCAGAGCTCCAGGAGCGTTCAGACAGTGCTGCCAGGGATGCACAGGGCGGGATTTGGGATTTGGGATTTGGGGGGTCTGGGCAGGAACAGGGGCTGTACTCTGATCTTGGGGTCCCTTCCATTCTGTGACTCCTTCTCCAACTTAAAACATGCTTTTAGACTATTTAAAAAGCACACTTTGTGTAATGAATGTTTACTTCTGCAGTCAACACAAGTTCTTTATCACTATCGAGCTATTATTTGTTAAACAGAAAATACTTTTTGGGGGGTAGTATGAAAACAGGAACTTTTGTTTTGGCATTGAAAATTTCTGCAACTTTTTTTTTCTGGAGGCTTAAGTTTTTTATGCWCAKGACATCAAATRAGTGCCACTGCATACCATGTTTTTWAGGCATAAAGAAACAACTCCTGTGTTTCCTGTTGTATTGTAACATTTGGACAACACTGGTGACAGCCTAACCGAAACATGAAAAATATAGATTAAAATATGTTATTTTATTTTTTTTTTCCTCCCTCTCAGATAGGAAACAAGGATGTTTGCTTTGGTAGACATCACTGGGAGTGAAGAGACAGGACTGTTTAAAACTGCTAGATAAGAACCTGGATTTTTATAGACATCCCAAATTAAAATAAAAAAGCTGAAAAAAAGAAGCTCTAAACCAGTCCTTAGCACAATGAACGGAGGAATCTTAAGAACAGGATGTCTGAATCATTCCRTGCAAATTATTTCCTTTGGTGATATCTCTTCCATTTATGGAATTTTTATTTAATAACAAATTACTCTTCTGGTTCCCTAGGTATTGGCCATGACTACCAGTGGATTGGCCTCAATGACAAGATGTTTGAGCGTGATTTCCGCTGGACTGATGGCAGCCCTCTGGTAAGATGCCTCTGAGATTAAATCACCCACTCATTTCTTTTTTTTGTGCTTTATCAAATTCCCATCAGCAATGAGGAAAGCTGTGTGAAAAAAACAAAAAAAAACCAACAACAACAAAAAAAATAACCAAAAACCAACAAACCCACCAAAACTCCCCCCTGTCACTAAATGTGGACCCAAGCAACCAAGCAAACAGCCCAAAAATTCATTTTGGGATAYCTAATATTTTGTGGTTTTGTTCTACGGTCTTGTTCTCAGTTCCTGTTATTTTAAATGTGGGAACTTTTGAAGAATCCGGACAGAAATGCACAAAAATCTGAGTCTGTGGTAATTTGAGGGTCTCTGCTGGAGCTGGTTTGTGCTTTGGTGTTGTGCAAGGATGCGTGTGGCAATCCTCACTCACCGGGATGCATTTTTGGGTGGTGATCTGGCACTGAAGCTCTTGCATTAGCTGGGTCTCTGGGGTGCACAAAAACAGCCTCACAAGTGTTTGTGGAGCCTGTTCTGTGTGKCAGCTCTGCAGCTCCCATCCTTAGSTGGTTCAGRARGCCTGGAAACCATAATTCACCCATAAAATTTTAAGATTTTTTTGATAACTCTTGCTACCTTAAAACAAGAAGGAAATTCAGCAGGAGGAGAGGGAAAACMTCTCCACCCACTGTCAACGAACCTAAATCAAAGAGCTGATGGACACAGGAAATTATTAAGCTCTTCCCCTTTCAAATTAATCCCTTTTGTAGGGGATTCAGGTGATTTATTTGCTGCACCCTCTGGAAAACATTCCATTAAGAAAAAGGCCAAACTGGTTCTTGTTTTCCCACCCAGTTGTGAACTCTTCAATCAGAGAGCACCTGGACACACGTGTTGTCACTGCAGACCCTGTGCTCACCTGGGGCAAGACAGGCTTCATTTATTGCCTTTYCATGTAAATAATCAGAGCTTTAAARTCCCYTCAAGTGGGTTGTAAATGAGGAATTTCTTGGGGAAATTGSAGAGTGTGGCAGGTGGCAGCAGAGAAGAAATGGGAATCTGGTGGCTCAGGGCATTTGGGGCGGTGCCACTGGTGACTCCAGACTCCAAACCCTGCAGTGTAAAATAAGATAAATATATTCCAAAACCAGATAAAATGAATGATGAATCACTCTGGTCCAGTGGAAGGTGTCCCTGCCCATGGGACAGGACATCTCTGGAATGAGATGATCTTTAAGATCCCTCCCAATCCAAATTATTCTATGAATCTGTGAATTTGAGGAAATTAATATTAGAGCTGAGGTCCTGTTTTTTTTATTTCAGGCTACTGACCAAACAGGGAGCGATATATATTTTTTCTGTAATTTCCAATTTTAAGAAATTAAGATATTCCAAGAACGGAGTGATACCATCTGTCCAACAGATTTCTGTTTTGATTGATCTTTTTTTTCCACCTTATTTTTCTTTCATTTTTAACAACTTCCCTCTGTCTCTTCCTTCGGAAACAATTTAGGTGTCTCTTGAAATCATTTATGTTCATTGCTTCAATAGATTTCCCTCATAACTTATTCCACATGGTTCCTGGATCCCATAGTTCTGAGCAGCTGCCTCATTTGTTCCTTTTTCCCTGGCTTCTAGCTCATTTCTCATACTTTCTAACCACTTCTGTGGTTACAGTGATTTATTGCTTCTCTAGTAATTAATAGGAATKATAACATAATGAAATATATGAAATCAAATCTATTTCCCGGATGATGTCCTAAAATTGAAGTGAATTTGAGTATCATGCCGGTAGAAAATTTGGCTCTTTTATGTATTTTCAGGTGAGAATTCATGATAGCTTTAAAGGCAGTAGCATAATTTATGATCATAAAAACCATCATTATTACGCCAGCACTCAGGTTCTGACTTGAATTTCTGGGTTTAGAGGTGGATCTGTAGCCAAAATTTAAATGGCCTTCACGTGTTTTGTGTAGCAGGGTGAATCTGTAATTCAGCTTTTTCTAACTTTGTTTCCCAGCTCTATAAATAAATATTATCTACAAATAAATATTATCTATCCACAATTCTATTCAATACTTCTGGCATAGGGGAAAATTTGTCAAGTGTGCAGAGGATCCCCCTGATAAGAGTTTTTTGGAGATAGTATCACAAAAATGATTGTGCAGCTGTAAGTGGTGAACATTCATCTTTATCTTGATACTTCTTTGAATATTCTCCAATAACAGCTTGGCTTAATCCAAAAAATCATGCTTGCATGATTTTATGAGATTTCATAGATTAAAAATAGACCCCTAACTGTTCTGATGCTTGGTAGACTTAAAAGAAAAATCAAATTAGCAACAACAGCAGCAAGACTTGTTGTGGGCAACAGATTTTAGTGATTCCTCTCTCACATGAATTTTTTTTTTTCTGAAAAAAACAGCCCCCAGAATTGGGAATCCTTGAACCACAGGCTCCAGGACAAAAAGAACAAGGTTTATGTTTCTTTGCTACTCATTTCGCACCAGCATAAGGAAACCAACTGAAAAATGCAGCACTCTGACAGCAACTCTTTTGCTACATGGTGTTTTATTGGCAACTTTGGGAAAAGGGATCAAATACCCTTTTTTACTCTTCTTTCTTTTCTTTTTCTTTGCACCTAAAAATCTTTCCAACCAATGAGTACAATGGAAGGAAATCAGTAATTTTTTTGATGTTTTCAGCCCCTGACAATGTGTTGTTTTCCAGATTTTTTTTTAAACTGAGGCCAAGAGCCAGCCAACATTAAATATGATATTTGGACAAAGCATGMACATGAGAATATAGAATTAAGGTTCTTATTGGGAAACTTACACTGAACACAAAGTACCCTTTACAGGTTCTTAGCCCTAGTGAATAAGACTGTTTARGTGCCCAGTAGTGGACTGAGTATAGTCAGACACTTTTGATAACTTTATTTTTTTTTTTT